>NC_142934.1:64005684-64008184 GCF_046866305.1 Octopus bimaculoides | reverse complement strand
CACCCAGTCACAAAAATGGAAAAAAAAACACTAGTGTAATAGGTGTAAAACAACATATAGTAAACGAATATGAAAAAAAAAAAAATGCATGTTGGCGAACGGGGTGGGGGTGAGAGGACTCGGAATATTCATATTCGTTTACTACATGTTGTTTCACACTTATTACACTATCCCCACCATTTTTGTGATCGGGTGTTAACGTTGAGTTTTCGGATCCTGTGAGATTGATCGCGTGAATTTTCCGAGTCCTCTCCCCGCATCCCCGTTCGCCAGCGCGCATTTTTTTCTTTTTTTTTTTTTTTTTCATATTCGTTTACTACATGTTGTTTTACACCTATTACACTGTTTTTTTTTTCATTTTTGTGACCGGGTGTCGAAGTGGGGTTACTGGATCGTGTGAATTATCCGATTTCGCACCCCACCCACTCCGTCACAAAAATTGAAAAAAAAAAAATAGTGTACTTGGTGTAAAATAATGTGTAGCAAACGAATATGAAGAAAAAAAAATTCGCCGACGAATTCCCGATGGGAATTTTCTGAGTCCTCTGAGTCCTCTCCCGCGCCCCGTTCGCCAGCGCGCATTTTTATTTTCATATTCGTTTACTACATATTATTAAACCTTGGGAGAGGCATTATGCCGGTAATAAACACACGCACTGGTTCAGTCCTTAATTAATTTATAAACAGTATTTAGTTTTTTTCACTTCCATTTATTTTGATTTAATTGTATTTCTTTCAACACACGTATCCACATCAAGAATCTTGCACACGAAATACACATACAAAATTACTACATATTGTTTTACACCTTTTGCACTATTTTTTTTTTGCTTGGGTTAAACACTGGAGTTTGGCCGAAATCTGTAGTTATTCCTGTTTATCTATGTATGCATGTATGTATGTATGTATGTATATATGTATGTATGTATGTGTTATGAATGTATGTGTGTGTATGCATGTATGCATGTTTGTATTTATGTATGTATGCATGCATAAGCACAGCTGTTATTTCCATCTGAATATGACTGAGCTCTTGTTTTAGGTGTCCATGTAGTTTTGAGCAGACACAAACACTCTCAATTCTAGCAACCTTGTCTCAGAGGAATCACACCTGGTGGGAATGAGAGCTGACCCTAGTACGCTGACTTATACCTTTTTTTTATTGAACCAAGAAGTGAACTTAGAACATAAAGTATCAGAACAAATACCAAAGAGTTTTCTTTTTTTGCCCTAACTCTGACAATTCCTCCAGTCCACTGTTCCAGATTGGTTCTTTCATTTTATCAACTCTGGTGCAGGAATGGCTGCGTGGTTAAGAAGTTTGCTTCCTAATCAAGTGGTTTCAGGCTCAGTTCCACTGCATGATACCTTCGGTAAATGTCTTTTATTATAGACAGGTTGACCAAAGAATTGTGGGTGGATTTTGGTAGACGGAAACTGAACGAAGCCTACCCTGTACGTATTTATTTATGTATGTATGTTTGAGTGTATGTGTGTGTCTGCATATGTGGGGTGGTGGTGTTTGGATGCCTCCTTGTTTAGACTACGTATTATATTTGTAAACTTGTGTCACTGTCTTACAAGTGGTATCCTTTGTTTCCAATCTTCCACAAAATATACCCGGCTATGGGGAAATATACCCTGGCCTGAAAAGAGGTGAGGTGGACGACAAGAAGGACATCTGGACGTAGAAAATCTGCCTCAACGTAATCCGTCTGACCCATGCAAGCCTGGAGAAGTTAAAACGACGATAATGATGATAGTGGAAAAATAAACAGAAGGTATAAAAAAAAAAATGTAAATATGATCTCAGCAGTATTTGAACTCCGGGATTGTTTGATGCACTAACAATTATACTAGCTCCCTATTCAAAGGGATGAAAAGCTATTGTAATAAAAGAAATAGGCTGTTAGCATTTAGTTGGCATTTTGTTATGAGTTTAAATCCCACTAGATTCTGCTTGACATTTTATATTTCGGGAGTCAATGAATACATATATTCATTTTGTCAAATGAACGAGATGTTGGTAGTATTTAAACTAAATAACCTATAATATTTAGCTTTGCTCTTCCATGTTCAGCGTTCAATTTGGGGCCAACTATTGCTTTCATCCGAGAACGTTGAAATAAGTACAATGTACTAAACTCAACAGAAATAAGAAACGCAAGGAAGTAATATTAATTAAGGTAGATTTATCCTTTGCTAACAATGTCCAATATTTTCTCTGAATTTTTGTACTATACTACAACATTCATCACCCCAACCTTTCACTCCATCATCCACCGAGCATTTTTTTTTCTCACTAATCCTTCATTTCACTAGAAATGCCACCCACTGGAATTCCTTTCCTGGCTGGGCTGCCTAAGACGGTATTAGTTAATTTCAACGATTGAGGTTGAACTATCTATGATTCTCACTCAAGGATAATTTGGAAAGACTTATGGGCAGAATCCTTCTTTCCAACTTCAAGATAAATTACACAACTCACACTATTAATACT
>NC_142934.1:63870684-64003184 GCF_046866305.1 Octopus bimaculoides | reverse complement strand
GCCCATGGGTTAGGAACGGTTCCAGCAAGGAAAATAGAATGACCAAAAGGGCTCCCGATTCTCTGTGTCAGAAGCGGTTCTGTTCAGATTACAACTAAGTCTTAAGTATATATATATATATATATATATATATATATATATATATATATATATATATATATATATATATATGGAGAAAAAAGTCGCATGCGGTCACAGTCCGAAACCGTGATCACAGGTCCGTTGGATAAGAGCTAACCTGCAGCTATACAGCACACGGAGACTATCGATATCGTAGCCGTAGTCGTTTTCATTTTGTCATATATGTACCGTAAATCACCATTTCCAAAATATATTTATTTAAAATCATTTATCCGTATATATATATATAAGGCAAGATGTGTGTGTGTGTGTTTCGTTGATATACGGGCAACACACACACACACATACGAACATGTATGCGTACAAAAAGTACGTATGCAATTGGTGTATATACGTGCGTGTGTTGCTCATATATATATATATTTATATAGATAGGATGATAAATTGAACATTAATTCAATTTAAAACCAAGTGGCCTAGCATATAAAAAATCTGAAAATTCAGAAAAAATTGTATTACACGTGTATAAGGGATGACCACTAGGTGGACACCCAATATGCTAGAAAGAGGTCATCAACGACCCAACCACAAAGAAAAATAATGTCCTCCAGAAAAATTCCGCAAAACACCAGAACAGGACAAAATGAGAAATATACAGAATAAAGAATTATCTATGGACTGCTACAGTTCCGAACGTTAACTTTCTCATATATATATATATATATATATATATATATATATATATATATATATATATATATATATATATATATATATATATATATATATATATATATGAGCAACACACACATACACACACGCACGTATATACACCAATTGCATACATACTTTTTGTACGCATACATGTTCGTATGTGTGTGTGTGTGTTGCCCGTATATCAACAAAACACACACACACACATCTTGCCTTATATATATATATACGGATAAATGATTTTAAATAAATATATTTTGGAAATGGTGATTTACGGTACAATACCTAGAAATGTGAAAATTAGACCACATGGGTTTGTTTACATCAATTCGGCAGTTTCCGTAAAAAGTGTTGGGTTAGGGAAGTGGGAAAGAACGCAAAAGAGATAGAGAGCGCGCTCTCCCTCTCTATCTCTCTATCTCTCTCTCCCACCCTTACACACATGTTAGTCATCTCTCCCTCTCTATCTCTCTCCCTCCCTTACACACATGCCAGTTATCTCTCACCTTCTGTCTCTCCCTCCCTTACACACATGCCAATTATTTCTCACCTTCTCTCTCTCTCCCTCACTTACACTCATGCCGGTTATCTTTCTTTATTTTGTTCTTTCTTTCTTTCTTTCTTTCTTTCTTTCTTTCTTTCTTTCTTTCTTTCTTTCTTTCTTTCTCTCCCTGTCTCACACACACAGCAACATTACACACACACACACACACACACACGCCCCTCTCTCACACTAACAAAAGAACTTCACATACATACCACACTTTCTGTCTCGCATACTCACTATAAAATTATATAACATGTGTTTTGTGTGTAATGTTGCTGTGTGTGTGAGAGAAGAAGAGAAAAAGAGAGAAAGAAAAAAAGAAAGAAAGAAAGAGAGATAACTGGCATGTGTGTGTAAGGGAGGGAGAGAGAGATAGAGAGGGAGAGAGAGAAGGTATTTCTTCTTTTTGCTTGTTGTTTGCTGCGTTTTCTCTTTTTGCTTGTTGTTTGCTGCTTACCACACAACTCCCACTTTTTCTTTACTTTTTTTTGTTAGACGATGGCAAACAAAATGTATCTTTCCTCACCCTCCCTCTCACAAACATACAATTTCTCTCTCTCTCCTTCAGGCGCAAACTTCGAAATTGGTAAAAGTTATGGTTGAAAATCGATTTTTACAGCTATACGCGGGTGCCTCTGAGAAAAAAAGTTGACGGAAATGCAGATAGGGTCATGACGAATCTCCTCCTAAAATTGGAGCGACATGCGTGCTAATTTGTGGACGTGCATAAACTACATTCACGTACACACACACGCACATCTTGCCTCATATATATACGGATACACATACACACACGCACACCCACCCATCAATCCCCACACACATGTCTGTGCAAGAGTGGCTGTGTAGTAAGAAGCTTGCTTCCCAATAACATGGCTCCGGGTTCAGTCCCACGATGTGGCGCGTTGGGTAAGTGTCTTCTACTATAGCCTCGAGCCGACCAAAGCCTTGTGAGTGAATTTGGTAGACGGAAACTGAGAGAAGCCCGTCGTATATATATATATATATATATATATGTGGTGTGTGTGCGTGTGTGTGTGTGTGTGTGTGTGTGTGTGTGTGTGTTTGTCTCCCCACCATCGCTTGACAACCGATGTTGGTGTGTTTATGTCCTCGTCACTTAGCAGTTCGGCAAAAGAGACTGATAGAATAAGTACTAGGCTTACACAGAATAAGTCATGGGGTCGATTTGCTCGACTAAAGGCGGTGCTCCAGCATGGCCGCAGTCAAATGACTGAAACAAGTAAAAAACTAAAAGAATACATATACACAAGTACATATCTTTTGTCTGTTACTTGTTTCACTCAATAGACTGCGGCCTGTCTGGAGCACCTTGAAGAATTTTTAGTCGAATGTATCAACTCCAGAACTTATTTTGTTTTTAAAGCCTGGTACTTATTCTCTCCATCGCTTTTGCCGAACCGCTATGTCACAGGGACATAAACACTAACATCGGCTGTCTGTAAGTGACTTTATGCTAATTAGTTAACTAGGGTTATACATTAGTTAGTTCGTATAAAAAATTTGATTTCATGGAATCGAATGAATTTACACAGTACAAGTGAAATCGAAATGAATTAAAAATTAAATGATGATATTTTTCTGGGTTTGTGTTCGACCCGCCGGTTTTCTTCCTTTTTTACTCTTATATTATTATTTATTTTTTGTTTTTTCTTCTGTTTTTCCCTTCTTTTCCGTTCAGACCAGCTACACTAGCGCAGCCCTATTCACTCTCAACTTCCTTACGACATTTGCCCATCTTTTCTCAAACGTTCTTTGAGGCAGGCATCTCTTCTCCAGACTGTTCTTCCTGGACAGGTAGTAGTTAAAATAACTAACCAACCCGTGTCCGGAGATAAAGTCGCCTGTCTCGATTCCTCTTCCACGCGTCACCCATACTGTCTCTTTCAATACGGCTACTATGCAGAAAAATGACGTTTCCTTTTCCTTGTTAAAGGAGGAAGGTGGCACAATCTTTATGATAGACTCAATCGATAACCGTACTCTTTCCGTATCTGACACTAGTTGTTCGACATAGATTATCAATCCCCTCAGTTACTCATAATGTACGAAGGCGTACGTGACAGTTTCACTGACACGTCCGCACCTCGGGCATGCGGGTGGGGTACCAGCACCATGCCTTGACAGCCTCTCTCGAACTGGCAAGGCCGATCAGTAGCACAACCAGGCCAGGGATTTCTGGAAGTTGTCCAGATACCTCAGCCCGAATGTTCTTCCGAACAGGTTGACAAGCTGTTCCTCACCGAAGCCTAGAGTCTCCCTCAGGATGTCGACGGACATGTGCTCTACCAATCCACTATAAAAACCCTCAGTGGTAGTCCCGATGCCGGTACTGCTCGTGCGGGAGAATAGAGCGAGTGCATGTCTGCACTCCCTCTGCCATTCACTCATTTTCGGTCTCCGCGTGATCCATGCGCCTACGTCCCGCAAGGACGTCAATTGTGGCAGGAAGAACTTGACATGCGGTGACCACACCCGTTAACCATCCAGGTAGAGCCAGAGGTGTCTCAGCCTCATCGCATACATGCGCATCATCAGCCAAGGCATCCCGAACCCACCCTTTAACGGTTTCTGGCAGCAGATGCAGTGCCTCACAAGTGGTGGTTTCCCATTCCACAAAAAGCGGAAAAGGATCCGTTCCAGCTTGGTCAGTCACACACCGGGGCAAGGTTAGGCGTTGTGATTGGTTGAGTGTTGCGCCGGAATATATTCTCAAACAACTAATCCGTATGTGTTCCGGAGCCTCCTTTTTTCCCATAAATTGGTACGACAAATTATTTACGTCTCAGAAGGGTGAGTGTTTTCATCAAGGGGAGTTACGTGGATCCTATCGTTTTTTCAGAGGAGAATTAATATAACGGAGCCAACGCAACCAATGACTGCCCAAGCTGAATTATCCAAACCATGGGTGAACAATTACCTCGTGTAGAAGACGCCATCAAAATTCTGGTAGTTGTTCATCTCATCGTTTGGATAATTCAGCTTGGGTCGGCATTGGCTGCGTTGGCTCCGTTATATTAATTCTCTTCTGAAAAAAAAAACGACAGGATCCACGTAAATCGCCTCGATGAAAACAATTACCCTTCTGACACGTAAATAATTTGTCGCACCAATTTATGTGAAAAAGGAGGCTCCCGAACACATACGGATTAGCTGTTTGAGACTATATTACGAGCAAAGTGATTGAACCTTCGATTCAATTCCGGCGCAACACTCAACCAGTCACAACGCAGGGTTCAACAAATGTCCAAACACTCACATGATAGGTACATTGACCAATCACTATAGGTTAAAGTGATGAGCCTATATAAATCAAAATGTTTTCAATATACCATAATAGAAAGTGGTCTCGCTACAGTCTCTTGTTGTCCGGGAAAGACAGTTTTGCAATTTCTTTTGAATAACCTGCACAAACGATTTGTTTATAGTGATCAAATGTATGTGCTGTAGATCAGCTCACTCCCCTCCATCAAATCGACATTGCCTGTACAGGTGTACAGGTGTACAAGTGCAGCACGCATCGGGTGTCGATGAATCGCAGAGGAACATGAAACGAAGTGTTTTGCTGAAGAATACGATGCACCATCCAGTCCAGGAACTGAAACCACGATCTCGCGATCGTGAGTGCAACACCCTAACAACTAGGTAATGCGCCCTCGACAATTTGTTGAACAAGGTTTATTTTACGACTGTGGTGTAGGTGGCGTCCGACTGTTTTGTTGTGTTCGCTGCTACTGTTTGTCTGATTTGCACAGGAAAATTTTTATGTGTAGAAATTTACTTGCAATGTTTTTATTATGTGAGAAACATTATTTGTGCTTACTGTAAACAATGTGTTTTGCACACAAGCCTTTCTACTATGCGTACAAGGCCTGAACTTTTTGCTCACCTGGTATTATTTTATAGATCACGAAAGAGTGAACGATAAAGTCGATCTCCGCGGAATTTGAACTCAGAACGTAAAGCCGGAAGAAAGGCCGCTAAGCATTTTTTCCGGTGTGAACGATTCCTCCAGCTCACCGCCTTTGTTTTGTTTGCAACCAAAAGAAGAAAGTACATTTCGTTGTTATGTTTATGTAATAAGTCAATCTATTCTAGGCACATGAGGAAATCCATTTCCGGCATATTTTCGTGACAGACACAAATTTATTCGTGTGCGCGCGTGTGCATGTCACGTGATGGAAGGCAGACATGGAAAGAATGAGTGAGAGATATACATAATAAGGTAGAGAAGAATTGATGAAGGGAACATAAAGGAGTGAGAAGGGAAAAGCGAGACGAAGGAAAGGTTGATTGCTTGAAGAGGGGTAATTAAGAAGCAGTAATTACAGGAGAGGCAGAAAATTAAGAAGAATTGCACGATAGAACTGGATGGTAAGGGATATTAGAAAGCGAAGGGGGAAAAGAGTAAAATGTTTAGAGAGAGAGAGAGAGAAAGAAAGAAGGAAGGAAGGAAAGAAAGAGAGAGAGAGGATGTGGTTATAAAGCAGGAATAGAGAAATAGAGGAAAACAGCAAGATGAAAGAAGCTTATAGAGGCGGAGAAAGAAAAACCGGAACAAAAAGGAATTGGGGATGGGAAAATGGGTGTGAATAGGATGAGGTTGGAGGAAGTGACGTTGTCACCTTTAAAAAATGCGGTTGAACTTGATTGAAGACAATAACCGAAAAGAAAACGGAAGGAAAATGTGAAGTTGGGGAAATTTCAGAAACTTTAGAGCGTCAGTAGAGCTCTACATAGCCACTCGATCCGCTAGAAATAACAGGTAGCAAATCTCCTTTAAATCACACCTCTAAGTGGGGTGTAGTTCGAAGGAAATTTGCTGACTCACTGGGAAATGTTTTTTAAGAAGAGCTCTCCTATTAAAAGATGTGATGGTCACTGGTGTAATGTCGATGATTATAGGTTTGCTGGATCAGGATTGATTTGGGTTAAACAACAGCTCGTGGTATTTAGTCGCATCGCTTTATATTCTGAGTTTGCTTCTCACCAAAGTCAACTTCGCCCTTCATTTGTTCCGAGGACGATAAAATGTGTTATCAATTATACAGCAGCAACACCTCGTTTAGTCTGCTGCTGTAACATTTCTGTAATTCCACCAGTTTTACAAATTAACGCGACCTTTTACGAGAAATCATTTTATAACTATAGTTGATCCCGCCGTTTTAATTCTTGTTATTGCTGTTATTGTTGTTTAGCTCATGGTAAGCTCTGATAAAGCAGATTTATGATGAAAAGCGTTCCGGTGTTGACCATCCAGTCTTTTTATATATCTACTAGTAGCTAAGCCCGGTTTCACCCGGTCAGAGAACGACGCGAAGAGAGAAACGAAAACATAAAAAAGAGGAAGAAGTGAATATGAAGCGGTGTTTGGGCGACGGATCTTGGTAGAAAAAAAAGAATGTCATGGTGAGTTATTAAGGAGAGCAAAGTAAGACTGGACTTATGTGGGCTGGCAAGACGATGAAAAAATTGTGGAGTTGAAATTGGAGCAGTTGAAGTTGCCGTTGTTATCATTGGAGTGCCTCTTGGTAGACAACATTCTTCGTCCTTCCCTCGGGTGCACAAATAGAAAGACCACAAGGACAGCCAACGTACAGTTGTGTGTGTGAGAATAGTTGCTCTGTTAGATTGTCCCTGCACCTTGTTGATTGTCATGGGAAAGCAGAGTTTGATGGGAAATTGCATCTGTTTAAACTTGTAGGTCGTATCGGAGTGGGTAAGGGACATGGGAGTTATAAGTATGTCTTAGCCAGCGGCCGGTTCATTCAAGATTGTTGCCTACAGAACTCGGGAGCACAATTTTTTGATAATCATCCGCATACCATTGTACATTATTGGAGCATCTAAATTCCTTAACAGCATGATTGGCAAGCCAACTTTCAGATGCAGTTCGTGAGCTGGTAGTTCTGCGAGTCCCCCCTTTTGTCAGATTTGTCATGGGCCGGCCGGTCTATCTCAGATACATGGGAAGCTAGATTAAATTTTTCATCAACACAGGAGAGCCGAAATAAATTTTTTCAGTGTCCAAGGGAAGCCAAATCGCGAAAAGGGTTGAGAAATGCTGATCTATAACGATGGTTTTTTATTTAGGCACATCGTAAAAGTAATTATAATGAATTGCTTGATATAAAGAAAAGTATGTTTTTTCAAGCAAATACAGTTAGAAAAAATATTTACCATTTCAAGTCATCACTAAAAACAAAGCTCATCAATTTTTGAATAATAATTTTATTCTTTTATTCTAAGTTGTAAATTTTGCCCGAGAAATAAAGCAAATAATCACCAAATGCATTGTTAAAAATCTGCAACTCGATAGCAAATATCTCCAAATTGATTAGAAATGCATAAATTTAATAATAACAATGTTTTTGAGATTCCGGTTCGAATGACATGAATGTTTTTGTTTCACTTTTGACACGTAATACTTAAATAGTGGAGGAGATATGATGTTGCTGTGGGCTGGAAGTATGCAAGAAGTTAAAATTTTTTTGACTAAAACACAACCGGGACCCTAAGTAAGGCATGTGTAAAATTTGAATGAAATTGGTTGTGTAGTTCTGGAGTTTTAGGGATTCACACAGACACACAGACACACACACACACACACACACACACACACACACACACACACATACATTCTCAATTTTATATATATATAGATAGATGTCTACATTATCCACCTATGTCGTTCCTTTTTTTAAGACGGTAGGTTGAGATTTGAGTGAGGTCTGGTTGCTATTTTCAACAGATCGAGTTACTACTTAGTGAGTACCTCGTTTTACCTCAAATCAATCCTGATCAAGAAGACCTATGACCAGGAAGATCAGGCTACTATTTACAGTAAGCTAGCAGATCATAAAAGCTTTCTCATTGGCACGTTCTTGCCCAACAGTACTAGCAGTTCCTGTTGTCAATGATAGTGCAAACGTGTTCTGTACAGTGAACTGTGTATTCCGGAAGGGAAAACGTAACAGCTGGCGGCGTTGTTAATATTGATGGGACAGAGAGCACTTCTGGTTTCACAAACCCTCTGAGATAGATAAGAGTTCCTCTTTGAACATTTACAAGTTGTCAGTTGCAAAAAACAAAAAACAAAAACAAAAAACAAAAGATGTACAGTAAGGGAATTCCACAGAATTGACATTCTGGGAAAAATAAAGGACTGGGAATAGTGGTTAATGCGTTAATAAAGGGCCTGGAGAGGGACACGAAATGTTTGACGAGGTGATGGGACAAGACAGTACCCTTTGAAGATATGGGTACACGGGACAGTTTCCCAGGGGCCTCATGGGTCGAGATAAGGCCGGATAAAGACCTTCAGTGGGAGTGGTCACTAATTTGAAATATACAAGTGTTCGTGACAAAGTACATTAAATGTGCTTTCGAAAAGTATGTATAATGAATGTCAGAAGGCAGTTATTAAACAAAACATTATAACTTTATTAAAATGGGAACGAGTGCTGACAAGTAGCAAGAGGTGTAGCTAGTATATATGTATACGAGTTAGGTAAAGTATTTAACTTTTGCCCAAGATGATTCTGTTGGAAGCCGTTGTAAGCTGACCGGAATGAAGCTAGCTTAAATAAAGATATACAGTTCATTACGAGGTAGAGTTGTGCCTAATGTTATCCAGACTTTCGAGGAGCGAAGTGAGCATAAATGAACTAGGTTGTTCAGGAGGAGACCAGTCGAGAGCCGATATAACTTCAAATGAGTTGCACGAAGTTGGTGGTGAACACACAAAAACTGTTGCATGTTGGAAGAATAACTGTTGCTTCTACGTTGTCTTTTCGCTAACTTCTTAAAAACTGCGCTTCACTTCTTAGCAGAGTACTGCCATTTGTATTCCAACGCGTCCAGCCTTGATTGGCTGGAGCATGTCAAAGCACAACCATACTATGCCGCAACACGAATATAAACAATAATAAACCACAAAATAAGTTTTTAGTTTTCAAAATAAAGCAAAATTAAACAGTAAGATGGAAAATAATGTTTATTTTTGTATACTTCCACTGTATTTATATTTGAAAAGTTTTCTCTTACTTTTTTTTAATTGCAAAGTCTTTACTCAGATCCTCACTGACATCATATAAACCACTTCAAATATTATTTTAGAAAGTGTAAAAGTATTTTTTTGCGTATCGTAAACCATTTTCCATTTCTGCGGTGCCCTACTCCTCTTGATGATCTAAGCACGTGCTTATTTTGCTTATTGGTTAATCCAGCGCTGGATCAAGGGCACCATTCTTATCCATACCTGCTGTGGTTTGCTGTCAAATATAGAAACCCTATTGGGCCCAGCACATTGATTCTTCAGCGGGGCTTTTAATACTGCTAAGACAGGTTTAGATGAAGGATGAGTCATGAGTGCTTTAGATGAAGCTGTGGTTTATAGCAAGTTGAACGACGGCACAGTGACTCTCTTAGTTTGTAGTTAATGGAAGTGATGCTAACGTGGTTTGGCTTGTGATTGTTTAGAGCTAGAGTTAGACCCTATCATCGTTAAGCTCTCCAATTTTTCTTACAGCAGGGATTTTTCCCAGTCTTTGATAACATGCTACGGTGTATCTCTTCTTCCCGAAGAGCAATTATCAACTTATCACGTTCATTTCGAATATCTCAAAGGTTATGGAAATTGTCGTTAATAACCACCCCTCTAGCATCTTGAGTCTTTTCAGTGACCATTAATACGATTTCCACAAAGTCAGATCTATTGGGGACTTGCTCTCCTTTGTCATTCATTAGTAGTTCCTTGCTCTTGAGAAGTTCGATGAAAGGAATGTCGTTGCTCTTGACTTTATTATTTTCTTTTTGAAATCTTGTGATATGTGTACTGTGACCTCTAACAATGTTCATTCATTTTCTGATCAGATCATGTTTCATTTCTCCTCAATCGTGTGCAGATAATTTATGGCAAACTTGTACTGTTTCTATGAATAAAGACCCCAACAAAATTTCGTAGACAAAGAGAGCAGCAGTGTCGAACTCACTCCTTCACCAAAAGTCAGTCACATAAAATTGGCCATTGAAAAAGTAATTACACTAGCGTTGCCCCAGCGTGGCCACAGCCTTAGGGCTGAAACGTATAAAATAATAAAAGAATAACAAACTTGCTTATGTCCGCCAAGAAAAGACACATCACCAGAAAATAATATTACACCTCACTCTCACTTTTTTTCTTTATACAACACACAATTAAACCACATAGAGCCTCACAAATGCAAAGTTTTACAATCTTCGCTGATTCTCTTGGTGAACACACATACTTAAAACTGCGTCTTAAAGTCTAGTCTTTCTCTTCAGGGGTAGAAGATGCTTTAAAGCTTACATAAAATGCAAAATGAAGTACTTGACTCGCATCTGGGACGATGCTGCTTGCTGCTATATATACATATATATATATAAGCATCCTACAGCATATCCAATTGAAGGCTATCTGAATGGTTGTCTATGACTATAACTAACCAGCACATACCCTGGTGCACGGATGTGGTGTTTCATCCTTTTTGTCTATTATATGTCAAACCCATTCAAAAACCCGTGTCTCCTCTCCTCCTCACTCCTATAATGTCTCACCGTCAAAGTTCGGCACTAATGTTTTGTCCAATCCTTCCTCCACAGGACAATGTACCTTTGAAATCTTTCCCCTTGCTCAAGTTTTTCTTTCAAATGTCAGTGCACAGATGTTAGAAGCTTACACTGGACATAAATTGTATCGAATAAGCCCCTTGCAACTGAATAAGCTATAAAAAAGCTTGTTACGGAGCTTAGAATCGAAACCGCGTTATCCTTGTAACGAAAAATAAGCCACAATATATCAGACGACTTGCTCTTAATTCTAACTAATCATGGTGGAATTTTCCATGATTTTGCCGCCAAAACATGGCTATAAATATAGAAGCGCGGGACATTCAGAGAGAGGTATAGCGAAGCTTCTCTCTCTCTCAGTTATATATATATGAATGCGGACGTAGCAGATAATAGCTAGCCTTCGGCCGCATCTCTGGACCTGTTGTGTCCACCACTCTGATTGGTTAGTATTGGCGCATTTTTGAATCTTGTTCTATTTCGCGTCAGAGTGCAAACCAACCAATCGCAGCCTTCTGATAAGGTCACATGGAACAGTTTTCTGAACCCCTGTTTGAGCCGATTATTTCTCTTAAATAAGTAGCTTATCTGCGCTAAAGTTTGTAGCAACTTTAGACCTTCTGAGATCTAGCCGCTGACCACAGAGCACCAGCCAGTTCCAGCGATGACACACCACCGTTCAACACCTTGCTGCAAACTCCATCTTCGACGCCACAATCAGCTTCTTCGTCGCCAGCGTCTACTCAACGTACACACCGCCAGCAGCTCCCGCACTGGTTCTCTCAATACTGTTTGTGTGAATTGCCTCACCAAGAAGAACAGCAAGTACAACCTGCGAGACCACCTGTAACAAGTAACCGGTCGCAGCATCGTAGCCTCAACTTCTCGGGCAACAGTATTTTTTCTCCGGCTTTGCTATTCGGCTACGACTTCTTGTACAGCACCTTTACCACTGTGTACCATGAATACGAACTGTTATTTCTAATCCTTGTGTCTGGACTTTTAACGTCCTTATTTATAGACTGTTTTCTATGCTCTGTATCTCTTGCATTCACATACACATATTTGTATACATCCACACTCTTTGTTTACACGACGGCCTGTCTTATATTGTGTTTTATTATGTCGCATTCACACACACAGACATTCTAGTTGACAACCAATAAAACCTAATTTTTATACATTGTTACCGGTTGAGTCTCTCTTTTCTTGTTGGCATTTAATTCATTTTACTTCATTCCATCTTTTGTTTTTTATATTTGTATCGACCGTGCGACGCACTAAAAGAGCCATTCCTTCGTCACCATCTCCTGGTTGCACGGTCACTACAGAGGTTTCAGCGGTCCGTGAGAAGACAAGTTTCTTGGTTGCTGCTCGATCCGGGCTTAAAAGGAATCGTTTGTCTATCATGAACATATAGTACTGGAACCTCTCGCAATACGAATAAGTAACCGTTGTGTGGTAAGAATTTGCTTCCCAGTCACATAATTTCGGGTTCAGTCCCTCTGCGTGATACTTTGGGCAAACGACTTCTACTATAGCGTCGGGTTAACCAAAGCTTTGTGAGTAGATTTGGTAGACAGAAACTGAAAGAAGCCCGTCATCGTGTGTGTGTGTGTGTGCTTCCACTGCTTGACAACCAGTGTTGGTGTTTACGTCTCTGTAACTTAGCGGTTCGGTAAGAGTCACCGATAATATAAGTGCCATGCTTAAATGAAATAAGTACTGGTAACTCGATTCATTTGACTAAAATTCACCAAGGTGGTGCCCCAGCATGGTCGCAGTGTAATGACTGAAACAAGTGAAAGATAGAGGATAAAACACACCATACATTCAGGTCTCCCTATTTGTAAACAGTGATATGATTTCCAGTAAAGTAACCATTGTAAATATTGTAAAATCAAGTGTAAATAAATGATCTCACCAAAAATCTAAGATGCACTTGGTTGTATATAGGAAACAGCACGTAGCCAAATTCGACCATACCAGACGTTCAACACTCAGCTAACCAAATTACCTTCCGCAAAATCATAGCTTGTTGTTTGAACACATAGCTTGTTTGAACGTCTAGATGTGATCCATAGATTCAGCGCTCCAGATTTACTACGAAGGGTTGCTGAAAGTTCCTGGCTTTAAGGGTGTCGTGAAAGGCCTGGTTGGAGACCCAACTATCCGAGGTCTTTTAGAAGGCTTAGAAAAACATGAAAGACCGCTGCAATAAGTGTGTGAATCTATGCAGGGAATATGTTGAATAAAATCATAATTACCTAAAGCCAAGAACTTTTCAGCACTTACTCGAACATCTTTGCCTAGTAAGTGTGTATATTGTGCTTTCAGACATGCAGTGGTTTATCGTAGGAAGTTTAGTCAGTTTATATAGGTTTGATGCAATGGAAGCAGAAAGTTTTAATTTTCATTTACCCAGAGTGCATTCATTGTTGCTGTACGTCTATATTTATCATTGGTAGGTAGGTGCATACCAGTATAAGGCTTTGCTTGTGTGTGTGTGTGTGTGTGTGTGTGTGTGTGTGTGTGTGTGTGTGTGTTTTACTGATACTGTTCAAGTAGGAAGAATAATATTTCTAGGATGGTGTTGTGGGACCGGTCTTGTGTGCAGTGTATTTGACTGGATATTTAGGTTAATTGCATACATGGTCAGAAATCGTGGGAAGAAATTGTGCCCCAGCTTCTAGCATGTTCAAATAGCTCAGTCCTTTTATTTTTGTTTCAAAGCAAAACGGATCTGTGAGCAAACCTGTGATTACGCCATGTGCATTGTTTTGTCTGTGTTATTTTGCTGCTATTTATTGTGTAGAGATCGGAGTCGAGAAGGACTTGCGTAATACAATGTGTGTGCATTAGAGTTCTTATTTCTTCGAACCCTAATTATGATTTTTTTTAATGTTCACTACTTTAAATATGTTAGCAGTAACTTTTCTGTTGATGAAATGTGCCCGAGAATACCTCAAGTGCAGTTTTGTTATTATGATATGCCTTTTAATACACACACACACACACACACACACACACACACACACACACACACACACAGACACACACACACACACACACACACATATATATATACTGTCTCTCATTATCACTTGACAACCGGTATCGGTGTGTTTACGTCCCCGTAACTTAGCGGTTCGACAAAAGAGTCCGATTAAATAAGTACCAGGCTTAACAAAAAATATGTATTGGAGTCGATTCATTCAACTAAAAGTGCTTCGATGTGGTGCATCAACATGGCCGCAGTCTAATGATTGAAACAAGTAGAAGATAAAGAAAGAATTATACATAAAGCCACTACACAGCTACGCGTGCACCTGCTATATATCTTACATATAATAAAACGCAATGTGTGTCTCGTCTATTATAATAAAATGCTTAGTGTTTCTGCCGGTCACGCTAGGCAAATAAGGGTAAAACAACATACGAAATGGCCGTGAGTGACAGAAGCAGATGCTAAAGCAGGCAGATAACATTTAAAAACTCTGCTTTAAAGATGCTAGGGAAAGAAGAGTGAAACAACAAACAGAGTGGCTGTGAGTGAGTCAGAGGTGGGTAACTGCAGGCAAACTGTAGTGAGCTCTGAATTCACCAGAAAACGAAGTTGAATTTTTTTTATCGGAAAATAAGTAAATGAGTGGATATCAGACCGGTGTGTGTGTGTGTGTGTGTTAAATGAAAAAGGTACAAAAAGAGAATGACTCTCCCCAGACACAATAAGATATGATTCAACAAACGAATTCATATATCAAGAATCTTGCGCCAAATACAAAAATTCACACACACCCACACACAGACAGACACACACACACGTTTATATATACGGCGGACTTCTTCAGTTTCCGTTCACCAAATCCACTCACAAAGCTTTGGTCGGCCCGAAGCTACAGTAGAAGACACCTACCTAAGGTGCCACGAAGTGGGACTGAACCCAGAACCATGTGATTGGTAAGTAAGCTAGTTACGACACACCCACTCCTTCGCCTATATATTTTTAAAAAATTAAAAAAGAGAAACTTCAAAGACATGCCTTCTTGTTGCTTGTGTAATATATTGTATTGGATATTTTGATAATGATTCCTTCAGAGTTGTTTAATAATATCTCAACGATATTTTGCTAGTGTTGGTATCTGATTATGGTGTGACAAATTCTTTGTAGTTTTTTTTTTTTTTGTATTGTTCATATCAGTATTTCTTGTGGCTCATGGTCTCAATCTAATGCTTATTATTATTATTATTATTATTATTATTATTATTATAACTGCTCTACATTTGGTAGATTGAGTCAAATTTCTACTGCATCACCTGCTACACCTCTGTGTTGCTGGGCTATGTGCAGCATCGTGTGTTTTTTTTCTGCTAATGGGGGATGTAGAAACTCTTCCCGGTACTGTATTGTATTAGTTTTTGTTTTCTCTTGAAGTGTGGTGCAGTTTTTTGTTGTGTTGCTGCATGTATTGTGTGTTGAGTGTGTAATGCTTTGATTTCCCTAGCTTACTGGTGGAAGTTTATTTAACTGGGTAAATACTGAATAGAGTGTCTTGTATTTGTGCGTTGTTTTGTTTGGGTTGTATTATTGGATTGTTAGTGTCTTACGTATGATGTGGGCTGTTCCCAGTAGAGCTATTTTTTGGACAGTGTGTATTGTTGAGGATCCAGTTATATAGCTTGTACGTTTTTGTTCATATGTTTTTTTAAATCATGCCCAATGCTCTAATTATTATTGTTATTATTTTTACCTTCATGCCCCACATCTTGACTATTTCAATTTCGAGGTCCTTGTACTTTGACAATTTCTCCACTTTTTTGACAATATTTTGATCAGAAGGGACTGCAATGTCTATCAGTAAGCAGGTGTTTTTTCTCCAATGCTCGACTATTATTTTTTTGTCGGTTTGAACCGGTGTATCCCAGATGATTGTGGCCTGGTCGTTGTCTTGCACCTTGTTTGGCGCATGCTCATACCGCCTGTTGCAAGGTTTGATGTTATAATGTTGGCATATTGTCCAGTGGATATAACCGTTTACTTTGTCGTGTATATATATATATGTATATATATATATATATATATATATATATATATATATATATATATATATATATATATATATATATATATATGTATATATATAATTATTATTATTATTATTATTATTAGTACTCTTTTACTCTTTTACTTGTTTCAGTCATTTGACTGCGGCCATGCTGGAGTACCGCCTTCAGTCGAGAAAATCGACCCCAGGACTTATTCTTTGTAAGCCTAGTACTTACTCTAGTGGTCTCTTTTTGCCGAACTGCTAAGTTATGGGGACGTAAACACACCAGCATCGGTTGTCAAGCGATGGTGGGGGGACAAACACAGACAAACAAACACACATACATATATATATATATATATATATATATATATATATATATATATATATATATATATATATATATATATATATATATATACGACGGGCTTCTTTCAGTTTCCGTCTACCAAATCCACTCACAAGGCTTTGGTCGACTTGTCCAAGGTGCCACGCAGTGGGACTGAACCCGGAGCCATGTGGTTGGTAAGCAAGCTACTTACCACACAGCCACTCCTGCACCTATTATTATTATTATTATTATTATTATTATTATTATTATTATTATTATTATTATTAGTAGTAGTAGTAGTAGTAGTAGTAAGGCGACGAGCTGGCAGAATCATTAGCAGGCCGGCCAGGCAAAATGCATTATGAATTCAAATACTGCCGAGGTCGACTTGCGTTTCATCCTTTCGGGGTCGATAAATTAAGTACCAGTAAAACACTGGGTCGATGTAATTGACTTCGCCTCTACTCCCAGAATTGCTGGCCTTGCGCCGACATTTGAAAATATCATTATTATCATCATTATTACTACTATTATTAAGGCGGCGAGATGGCAGAATCGTAAGTACGCCGGGCAAAATGCTTAGTGATATTTTATCCGTCTTTACATTCTGAGTTCAAATTCTGCCAAGGATGACTTTGCCTCTCATCCTTTCAGGGCCGAAAAAAACAAAACAAACAAAAAAAAAAAACTCCCCAGAAAAAATACAATAGAACGCCGGGGTCGATGTAATCGACTTACCCACTCCACCAAATTACTGGTCTTTGCCAAAATTTGAAATCATCATTATCATTATTTATTTATGAGGGTCATGTGAGGTGGTAAGAGTGTTTCACTCACGATCGCTAGTGTATATGCTAGTGTGTGTACCCAACAAATGTCCAACAACCAGTGTTGGTTTGTTTATGCCCCTATAAATTAGCCGTTTGGCAAATAAATAAATGAATAAATAAAAAGAGGAGACCGATAGAATAAGTACCAGGCTTTACAAAATAAATAAATTGAAAAAAAAAATAATGAATGAATAAATAAGTAAATAAATATGTACTGAGGTCGATCCGTTCGGCTAAAAAAAGAAAGCCTTCAAGGCGGTGCCCCAACTTGGCCGCAATCCAATGATTGAAAAAAGATAAAAGATTATTGCTGTTGTTATTGTTCTTGTTATATTTTGTTGTTAACGTTGCGAAATTACTTTTGGATGTTACTTATTTTTTAGACGTCTTATAGTTAACTGTAAAAGCGCGTGTCTTAGTGGTTTGGTTATTCGGCTCACAATTGTGTCCTTCAGCCAGACACTTAATTTCATATTGCTCCAGTCCATTCAGCAGGCAAAAATGAGAAGTATATCTATTTCAAAGAGTCAGCCTAGTCACATTCTGGGTCACTCTGGATATCCATGAGAACTACATTAAGGGTACGTTTGTCTGTTGGAGAGCTCAGCTACATGCACGTTAATTCGTTAATTTCACGAGCAGGTTGTTCCTTTGATCGAATAAACTAGAACAGTCGTCGTCGTAAGTGGTGGAGAGCCAGTCTTCATAGTTTTGCTGACGCTGGATGACACACTTTATTTTTCTAACGCAAGTTTATTTCGTTCAATTTTAGGGCTTATTCCGAGGCAACAGCCATGACCTTTTGCAAAGGGAAAAGGGAGTAAAAAAAATTATGACTCATACGTTGTTGGCAATAGAAAACAACGTACCACGTGAGATTTGCACTATTATATTGTCATCATTATAGCAAGGAAGATGTTGTAAGTTATGTGCTTTTGCCCAGTGGCAGCTTGTATGCTTAATTCGTGTGAGTGGAGCTTAAGAAAATAAACTGAGAATTATGTTAATGTTATGTAACACTTCCAGAAATACAGAATATATATGCATGCATATATATATTCTGTGTTTCTGTATGTATGTATGTATGCATGTGAGTGTATGTGTGTGTATGTATGCATTTATGCCTGTATATAACGAATATATGTGTGTGTGAGCACATGCACACACACGGGCGCGCGCACACACACATGGTATATATATATATATATATATATATATATATATATATATATATATATATATATATATATACTTTATTTAAAAGCAGCAGAAATATAACAAAAAGGTGTTACTCAGAGTGTCACGTTCCCGTTCATCGGACAGTTTTCTAACAAAACTATCCGATGAACGGGAACGTGAAACTCAGAGTAACAATTTTTTGTTATATTTCTGCTGCTTTTAAATAAAGTATATTACTCTACCTCTGGTATTTGAGTACTCTTTTTTCCAACTTGTTGCACATTTGTGCTTACTCCGGTGTATATATATATATATATATATATATATATATATATATATACTAGCAGAGAAACCCGGCGTTGCCCGTGTTTCATGCAATTGAAGGATGAGTCTTTTCTCTTATATTTGTGTAAGGAAGCAGAATACATATGATTCGAATTTCATCAAAATTCCACATGAGGGTTCTTTTCCTCTTTGCACACCCTAAAAAAATTCTAATCATGAGACATATATCCCATACTATTGATCTTTATGCGCATATTCCAAAATTTCAGTCTTCTGGAACCTGTAAAAAGGATTTTGCTCCTGAAAAATGGAGCTTATGGAGCTCTAAAATGTGGGAATGAAGCCCCCTATTGGGTGTGGGTGTGTTAATGTCAACCAGAGAAGTTGAATTGTTGGGAATGTTTTTAACTTGGGTCTAATATGTATTGTTTGAATTTCTTTGAAATAGGAAATATATGTATGTTCACTGGGTTTGTAAAAGAGAGTAAAGCTACAGAAAACCAAAAGACAAATGATCACGATAATCAGTCGGCTACCCTAGCGTAGTCGTTACTACTCCCCAATGTAGGATTCCTCACCAATCAGGTGACAGGCACAGCTGTAAGATGCCTTACAGATCTATAGCAATTGGAAGGGCATAACCCAATTGAAATTACAACGTGTGACGTTTGGAGTAAAGGGAAATGAAAGTGTCGCCTCTGGAGTTTGCAAATGACCACTATATCGATAGGTAACTGGGCAGAAAAAAATTACAATCAATAAATGTCTTAGAACAACCAGTCACTCATCTGCGTATGTATGTATGTATGTATGTATGTATGTATGTAAAACAGTTCGTTTCATGGATTGTTAGCCAGGAATCGAAACTTTAATCTAGATATTTCTGTAAGCTTCTTTCCATTGCTCTCGGCATTCGTAGCTGGAAATTTATGAGAGTCAGCTGTCATACTCCGTTCAGCCTATATAAGTCCTATCCTTTTACTGAGCGTCTTAGGTACTTATTCTATCGGCTTCTTTTTGCCCATCTGCTAAGTTACGGGGACGTAAATACATCAATACCGGTTATTAAGCGACAATGGGGGACAAACACTAAGGCACACAAATAGATGTATATAGATATATGTATATACAGGGTGGCCATAAAGTCACACACCATCCTGCAATATGTGAAATTGCTAACATTCTCTTTTTTTTAATCTCTTTTCACAACTGCCGGGACACACTATTACCTTGCCCCAACAAGGTGGGGCAAGGTAATAGTGTGGTGTAGAATTTAGCACAATCAAGTAATTGGACCATTTTATTTTGAGGGCTCTGTAACAGGGGATTCGTGTCTGGACATACTTGGCAACAAGATGATGCCTCCGTGCATTCACTTGGAAGGGGAAATCCTGTCTGGTTTCAGCAGGATGGGGGCTCCGCCCCATTATGCATTGCAGGTTCGGGATTTTCTGAATGAACATTTTCCAGGGAGATGGCTCGGGTGTCGCGGGCCAATTGAATGGGCACCACGGTCACCAGATTTAACTCACATGGACTTTTTCTTCCGGACTTTTTCTTCCGGACTTTTTCTTCTGGGGCTACATTAAATCCCTTGTGTATTCTGAAAAGATTCGTGACCTAGAACATCTTCTTCAAATAATTGTTAAAACGTGTGAACAAGTCAACGGCAATGAAAGGCTATTCGAGAGGGTTCATCGCAATTTCAAATCCCGTATGAACACTTGTTTAGAGCTACATGGCGAACACTTTGAAAATTTGTAATGGATTACCTACTTCATTGCTAATAAAACATACTTGATATCTCCCATGATGCGTAACTTTGTGGCCACCCTGTATATACAATAGACGTGTTCCAGTTTCCGTCTACCAAATCCACTCACAAGGTTTTAGTCGGTCAGAGGCTATAGTAGAAATCACTACCTCAAGGTGTCACGCAGTGGGACTGAAATCGGAACGGTGTTGTTGGGAAGCTAACTTCTTACCATACAGCCACGCCTGCGCCTCTCTCTCTCTCTCTCTCTCTCTCTCTCTCTCTCTCTCTCTATATATATATATATATATATATATATATATATATATATATATATAAATGTGTTTATGTTTATCCCCCACCCACCACATCGCATGACAACTGGTGTTGGTTTGTTTGTGACTTCCTAACTTAGCACCTCGACAAAAGAGACCGATAGAATATGTACCAGGCTTAAAACATAAGTATTGGGATCAATTTGTCCGACTAAACCTTCCTGGTAATACCTAGTATGGCTGTTATCGAATGACTGACATAAGTAAAAGATAATATATATATAAACATATACTAATCGAAGTGTAGCGCAGTATATATCCATTACGGCTGATCTTACGAATCGGTTTCGCACTTGGGTTCAACGGAGTGTTCGATAACTGCCCGATTATGTAACCTTACACTCTTCAGAGATGGCAGTTATGGAATATATACACATATATGTAACTGATAAAATTCTAAGAATATAATAACTTATTGGAAAAAGAAATGTTCGACACAAATCTAAATTAATTTTAAAATGTATCCGCTCTTTTTTTAATTTTATTTTAACTGAAAAAGTCAATAAACATGCACCCTGAGGTTTGAATGACAATTAAAGAAAGTATGAATCTTTATGGTTTCGTTCCTACCGTTCGATTTCTTTTCACATTTCTTCACTGATGTAATTTTACATGTTAATGACGAAATTTTCGCTCATTTTTTTTTTTACTGAAATTAATAACAGAATGCTTGACATTTTAACTAATCGCAAGTCTCCATTATTGCACTTCTATGTTTTCACTTTTTAAAATGAAAATGTTATAAAACTTTAAATATAGAAAGTAAAGAAGTGTAATGAAAAGTTCCGAAACGAAAGAAGCAAGTTAAAAGACAATGAAATTCTGCTATGCACTCAAACAGTTTTCGCAAATGGTTGTAGTTTTCGTGCCTGCACCATAATCTTAATCTCCACCTTACCCTAAACCCTAAAACTTAACCCTAACTCTAACCTTAATCTTAAGCCCTAACTCTAACCTAAATCCTGACCCCAAACCTAAACCTTAACCGTAACCCTAACCCCACAGCCTGCAATGGTTCAAACACCTGGCTATGGAAACAGACAAGTGTGACTTCCGTTATGCTAAGGCTCCCGAATGACTAAAGATCTACAACTGTAGCATGATACTAATGGTAAAACACCTTTGGCAGAAACAACACAAAGGCTAAGTATATTTAATTCAATATAATTTAAACACGTCGGATATAGATTTAGGAACTCTACTGTTCCAAATTAACTGTAAAAAACTAATGACAAAATGGGAAAAATCTAAAATAATAAGATAAAACTTGAACATAGTCGTATATTTAATGGAACACGCATAAAAAACAAAGCTGCTTCCAATATAAACGAATGTACATAATGCGAGGTGTATTTGAGGACACTTAATTATGAGTACATTATTCTTTTCTGAACAAGTGAAAAGCTTTTATTGCTTTTGGATCCCTCCATGATAGTTAATATGCTAACACAAGAATTATAAAGACATGCAGTCATTGTTGCCATACGTTCAGAAGACAGCGATGTAGAAATTTAGAAATTGCCAACTTTCTGAATGTCGCAAAGTCTTTTGTACACAAAGTTTGGATCGAATGTTACAACTGTATCAAAGAGAAAAACATTCTAAACGTTCGACTAGCTTCAACGGGTTCAAAACATTTTCGATGATGATCCCAGAAAATCAATGAGGGTCATCGCGAAAGAACTTCAGGTGCACGAGGACATTCGATGTAAGTCGTATGTAGTAAGGAGAAATAAATCCAAATCTGTGAAGACATAGGAAAACCCATCCGAACCGCGTGAAGTGGTTACTTAAGAAGGTTAAAATTCCACTACGGAGAGGGCATGCTTTCATTCATCTCTATGAGAAAATATTCGACCAAGACTAAAATTCTAACTAGAAAAATGACCGCTGGTTACGTGCAAATCCTTCTGTTATCCCCAGAGTGATGCACACGAAGTTTCCAGCAACTGTGATGGTTTTAGGAGTGGTGAGTCATGAAGGTCATGTCATCTTACCTTATATCTTTCTGCAAGGTCTTAGAATTAATACTGCTGGATACGCTGAGTACCGAAGACAGTTGTTAAGCTCTGGATAGATGAAGCACGCAGTGATGGCCATATTTGATTCAACAAGGCTCTGTACCTTCTCACAAAGCCTACGTAACCCAAGAATGAAAATGAAACAGTATTAACGATTATGTAGCACCAAATTTGTGGCTTCCAAACTTGGCAGATTTAAATCCCATAGACTACAACGTTTGGAATGTTGTTCAAAGAAGGACTAATTGACACCCTCACAATACTATAACTTTATTGACGGCTACCACTGTCCAGTCCATGTTAAGTCAGAAATAAATATGGATCATTTAATGAAGGTATGTAAATGATTTCCGTTCCGTATTGAAACAGTCAGCGAAGCAGAAGGCGGATTCATAGAATATTCTTATAAGAAACTTATCCAAAACATGTGCATAATTCTTTGTTTAAAATATATTTGGCTTTTACTTCATTAGAGTTGCTTTATTTAATTTCCAAATATGTTCTCAAATAACTTTCGCATCCTCTCTGTGTGTATATGTATGTATGTATGCATGTATGTATGTATGTATGTATGTATGTATGTATGCATGTGTAGTAACGCCGTGCGCATGCGTAGTCTCACGCATGCGTGGAATTCAACATCCAAGCTTTCCCGCTTTATTCTGTCTCTTTCTTACTGGCCAGCGATTGAGCATGGACGTGTCTAGCTCGCTCCATCTTTCGAACTCACGCTAGACAGCTCACATCAATATACCAACGTCCCAACAACCATGTTCTCACACACCGAAGACGTCTCAACAAACAAGATTAAAGATGTATATTTTCCACCTTGAATAAATGTTGTTTGTGTTGATAGTCTGGAGTTCAGCGTTCCGTTCAATTCTTAATTTAATATAGGAAAGTCAGGTGTACATCTAATGATGTATAACCCACTTTCCTATAAAGTGGTGACCCCGACGTGATTCAAACACGCAGCCCGCTGAGCTATTTAACACATTCCTATAAAGTGGTGACCCCGACTAAGAAACAAACGCGGCCATGGATTCTGGACTACCAACCTATAAAGTGGTGACCCCGACTAAGAAAAAACGCGGCCATGGATTCTGGACTACCAACCTATAACTGGTGACCCCGACTAAAGAACAAATGCGGCCATGGAGACTGAACTACCAAGCAACAATGACCACCAACATCTCCAACCATAGTCAACACGACTTACTATGTACACCGAACTAAACCACCGCGGCAAATCTCTCTCTTCGATTCTGTTAGGTGACTTAACTTCACCACGATAATAAACATACAAGAATTACAGCCTGCGATACTTCCAATTGTGTACTCAAGAACTTGGTATAAAACTCTCACGTGTACTGACTTTCTATCTGCTGTAATATCTCACATACATATAGACGGCCTGTCTTTTATTATGTTCTTATATGTCGCATTCACACTCTCACATACACATACATCTTTATGCCACACTAAATATCTCTTGTTATTCATTTTATACGGTTGTGTTTATCATCTTCTATCGTCACATGCGAACAATTTCATCTTGGGTTAAAAATCTCATCAAGGTCGACGCTAATGGTCGTACAGAGATTATCTCTGTACGACCATCTGTAAAAGCATACCTCTTCAAACACCATCATCACCAAGCAGCCTTTTCGCCACCAGCTTCGTTCAACCAAGATTACCACCGCGATGACAACAGCAATTACTACCAACTACGAGCATTCCCCCGACGTCGCCAACAGTTTCAACAGGACATCATTACCACCACACATACAGAACACAGCTATATTACAGTTCCTGCGCCGACGTCTTCTCCATCAATGTACTGTCTACCACAATGTCGTGCGCCAACAACCCCACCACCAGGGACACACCAGATCAACACACTCGGTTTTATCTTCACTGTATGAGTGGAATTTTCCCCTCACGCACAACAGTCAGAGCTAGCCGACTAGGATATTTAGTACCAGGTAACAGGTCGCAATCTCGCATTGATGCTCAACTACAGCTCTGCCAACTGACCACGACTTCCTGTGTACGGACATTCAACTTGTGTAATTCTTTTACGAACTGGATATATAGTTTTTTGTCTGTACAGACACTTTTAATATGTTCTGTGTTTTCACTCACACACACACTTGTGCACTCATATATTTTCTTTCCTTTCAGTACATTGCATGCATGTTCTCACGAGTGCACATTCATTTCTTTAATTTTTCTTTGTGTGTGTTTGTGCTACATCTTGTGGGTGGTTTTCAGTGGCCATCCTGCCTCAGGCGTTCCAACAAAAAAAATTATATTATCGTGCGTTCCACACTGGCGAGGGGAGCCCTGTAGTAACGCCGTGCGCATGCGTAGTCTCACGCATGCGTGGAATTCAACATCCAAGCTTTCCCGCTTTATTCTGTCTCTTTCTTACTGGTCAGCGATTAAGCATGGACGTGTCTAGCTCGCTCCATCTTTCGAACTTACGCTAGACAGCTCACATCAATATACCAACGTCCCAACAACCATGTTCTCACACACCGAAGACGTCTCAACAAACAAGATTAAAGATGTATATTTTCCACCTTGAATAAATGTTGTTTGTGTTGATAGTCTGGAGTTCAGCGTTCCGTTCAATTCTTAATTTAATATAGGAAAGTCAGGTGTACATCTAATGATGTATAACCCACTTTCCTATACATGTATGTATGTGTGTGTATACATACTGTCTACTTCCTTCCCTCCTCTCTTTCCCTCCCTACCTCTACTCGCCCTCTCTATCTATATATACATATATATATATATATATATACATATATATATATATATATATATATATATATATATATATATATATATATATATATATATATATATATATAACTATCCATCAACCCATCCATCCACACATACATACGTACGTACGTACATACATACATACATACATACAATTGGGGGTGAGGATATGTAATTTTTGAACGTACTGAAAAGCTATCAGTGGAATACTCTCCTATGCGGCGATCGGTGCTGCGTCTAACACGACCCATCGTGTGATTGACAGTCGAATGAATGTAAGTGTAATGGAGATATTCTAAGTAAATGAGTACATTCCGGAAATGGGCTGCAATGGGAGACGGCAACGGGGAAGTGAACTGTTGAAATGTTGCAGAAGGCGAAGGATTGACATTGGATTGCTGGTGTGGCTGTAGAATAAGAAACATAAACTGAACCTATGTAGTCACATGAGAACATGTAGTAATGAATTGCTTGAAAAAATGAGGCGTTATGGTTTACCGCGTGGTTGGTGGGAGTAATTGGAGAATGTGCTTTCATACTGAAGTTTATCCAGGAAACTGCTTTGTAGATGCAGTCTTCGGGTTTGTTGGTATTATGCCGAAATGGTATCCATCTTCACCATTCACAAAGAGCAGTGGATACTAGAGTGCATCGTAGGATGTAGTAATTCCCACAAAACCTCTTGGTAAACAATATTCTTTGTTTTTCCTTGTGGAACAAATGCAAATTGACCTTTTTTTTTTGCTTTCCACTCTAGAGCAGCCAACATATAATTGCCCGTTTGAGAAGCACGATTCTTCCAAGTGAAGTCCTATCACAGACAGTGTTTGATCCTGGGATTTATTGATAGACATTGTGAAGCTGATACGAATAGGAAATTGCACTCGTCTGAATGAAAAAGGAATTTCTGCTTCCGATGGAATGAGAGTAATTCTCTCCTTTTCCACATCCAGAGAGAATAGTGGCCTGAGAAAATCAGTTGTGAACTTCAGAAGTTATGTGGGTTTATACACACACACACAACCTCACTTTTATATATATATATATATATATATATATATATATATATATATATACGCACACACACACACACACACACACACACATATATATATATATATATATATATATATATATATATATATATATATATATATATATGCATACGTATATGTACATATATCTCAACTTCTACTTCTCTCAATCATTAGACTGCGGCCATACTGGGGCACCGTCTTGAAGGGTCCAATCGAACACAGCGATCCCAGTACTTATTTTTTCAAAAGACCGCGACTTATTCTATCGGTGTCTTTTGCTAAACCGTTTATATTAGGAGGACCAGTTTCATGAAGAAACTATCTTCTATGAAACCAGTCCATAGTGTAAAAAAGGCTCGGGGACCGCCGATTTATAAGACTCAACTGGCTGATCTAGCATGAAATTTCTTTTCTCTTTGGAGGCTCCATATTAATTTTATATTACTCTCTTTTACTTGTTTCAGTCATTCGACTGCGGCCATGCTGGAGCACCGCCTTTAGTCGAGCAAATCTACCCCAGGACTTATTCTTTGTAAGTCTAGTACTTATTCTATCGGTCTCTTTGCCGAACCGCTAAGTTACGGGGACGTAAACACACCAGCATCGGTTGTCAAGCGATGTTGGAGAGACAGACACAGACACACAAACACATATATATATACATATACATATATATGACGGTCTTCTTTCAGTTTTTCCGTCTACCAAATCCACTCACAAGGCTTTGGTCGGCCCGAGGCTATAGTAGAAGACACTTGCCCAAAGTGTCACGTAGTGGGACTGAACCCGGAACCATGCGGTTTAGAAGCAGGCTACTTACCACACAGCCACTCCTGCGCCTATTATATATTATATTATATACTTTTCTAATAGTCATTGCTAGCAACTCTCTAGATTTTAACTTTCTACGAATGTACCTCTCTTCCTCATCAACACCATCATCTCTATCATCATCACTACTAACTGCAATTTATTCTTCTCTTACCATTCTTTTTATTATTCATTTATTTATCTAGCATTAATACATTCCACTCTAGAATCTTAATTTTTCTTGTCATCAGCACCACTCCATTCAAAATATTACTGCTATTACATCTACACCAAACATCTGCAAATTCGTACTTATTTGTTTTTACTTTTATTCTATTTTCAACATCATTACCACGACCACCACGACCACCACCACCACCACCACAACAACAACAACACTCACCATCACAATCATTGCCACCAATTATTATTTATTTACTTTTTTATTATTATTTATTTTTTGCTGTTGTCTTGCAATTAAGCAATAATTTCAAAGTTATTTCAGAGAGGATATCAAATAACAGGAGACAGGAAATTGAGGGTAAATCATTCCTTTGACTTTTGCTTGCAAACGTTTGTGTTATCGCACTTTTTGAAGAAGTTTTGACACGAATCAAGCCTTTGGGGCGACGAAAGCACATAGGATACGGTCAAGCAAAAAGCTTATTAAAAACAACCAGCTGGTTTGGTAGAAACGAAAGCTACAAGGCTACTGCCACAGCATTTGGAGGTTTCAGTGGTCAATAAAGTGTTTAGGAGGTGGTTGAAGAAACTTTTACCAATTTTCGTCTCGGGACCTTTCCCATTTTGGATCAGACTTGCTTATAGATCTGTCGCCGCTTTTCGACGGAAAACTACGAGGAGGTGCTGAAAAATTCCTGTCTTTAAGGATTACATGAAAGGCCTGGTTGGAGGCCCAGCCTTCCGAGTTCTTTTACAGGGCTTAGAAAAACTGAAATATCACTGCAATAAGTGTGTGGATCTGAGAGGGGAATATGTTGAATAAAATCATTATTAACTGATCTTCCTGTATTTTCTTTTACGCAAAGCCAAAGAACTTTTCTGCATCCCGTCGAATTATATCTTAGAGAACATTTTCCGTCTTATTTCTTAAAATGAGCAGTTTCTAAATATTGACAGTCTGAAATTCATGGTAGAATGATATCAACTGAACTTTGACGACTTGAAGGTAGAGTGCCACATTGCAAAACATATCATCGAGTTTATTTGAGCTTCTGTATCTCTACAGAGCTGTCTTCTTTGAACTGTTCAAACTGCTTTAAATTGTTGTAAGGCTGTGGACTTAATTTTTCTAAGCTGTGTATGTCTTGTTTTTTTCTTTTTTCTTTTTGTTACTTGTTTCAGTCATTAGACTGCAGCCATGCTGCAGTACCACCTTGAAGGAATTTTAGTCGAATTTATCGACCCCAGTACTTCATTTTTAAAAGCCTCCTACTTATTCTATCTTCTTCTATTAACGAACTACTAAATTACGGGGACGTAAACACACCAGCACCGGTTGTCAAGCGATTGTGGAGGGATAGACACAGACGCACACACACAAACATACATGCGCGCGCACACGCGCACACACACACACACACGACGGGCTTCTTTCAGTTTCTGTCTACCAAATCCACTCACAATGCTTTATTCGGCCTGAAGCCATAGCTATAGTAGAAGGCACTTACAAAAGGTGCTACGCAGTGGAACTGGACCCCCAGACCATGTGGTTGGGAAGCATGCTTCTTATTTTTTTATTGCCCACAAGGGGCTAAACATAGCGGGGACAAACAAGGACAGACAAAGGGATTAAGTCGATCACATCGACCCCAGTGCGTAACTGGTACTTAATTTATCGACCCCGAAAGGATGAAAGGCAAAGTCGACCTCGGCGGAATTTGAACCCAGAACGTAACGGCAGACGAAATACCGCTAAGCATTTCGCCCGGCGTGCTAACGTTTCTGCCAGCTCGCCGCCTTTGGGAAGCATGCTTCTTACCAGACAGACACGCCTGATTAAGACTTATGTATGGAATTCTCCGTTTGACAACAAACTGGACAATTTAGGCACAGTTTCTATGAAGCTTCAATCCTTATGACATCGTTTGCGTTTCATTGCAAAACATTGATGCAGGAAGATTACTGCTGTGTAGTTTGTTTTACTACAACACACTCGTAATGAACGTTATCATATTTTATGTTATATTCTTTCATAGGCACAGAAATAGATGGTGAATGTACATCACCTAATTTTTTTTTTTTTTTGCCTCTCATCCTTTCAGGGTCGATATAGTTAGCATCAGTTAAGCACTAGGATCGATGTAATCGACTTATCCCCTCCCAAAATTGCTTGCCTTGTGCCAAAATTTGAAATCATTATTATTTTTGTTTTTGTTTTGGAATTAAGTTTGAAGAAATCGACCTTGTTTGTAAAAATTTTGGGATCTTGTTCAAAACGGGGGCACCAGTTTTCATTTATGTTTTATGTAGTGTTTTTGGTACCGAAAGACTTTCAAACTTCGTATACTTATCTATTTTGTGTTATAGAACAGAAAAAAATTTTGGTATTCGAATTTATTTCATGTAAAAAATTGTCTTATTTCGATAATTTCAACCAATCACTGACAAGTATTCAGCTGTTTACACTTACTCCTTTGGCAGTTTAAGCGGTGTAAAGCGTATTTAATCTCCATTACTTCAGACATTTTGCAGAGAGGCAACACACGTGTGTTCGTTTTCCCTAACCCTAACCCTAACCCTAATTGACTTGCTCCTTCCCTCAAAAACCAGGCCTTGTGCCTATAATAGAAAGGTTTATTAGCTACTGCCAATATGCTTCAGCCATTTTTTGACAAGGAAATAATAATTTTATCACCGCCAGAATCGTTTCAGAATCGTTTGTTTACCTAGTCAGCATTTAATGAATTCGGCTGAATGGACGTCAGTCATTGGTTGAAATTACAGAAATACGACAACTTTAACATGAAATAACTTGCGATGTACGTTTTTTTGTTAAGAAGACTAAGAGAAAAAGATGTTTTATATGACACATTCTACCAGTGTCCCAAGTTTCAAAGTGTTTCGTTAAGAAAATACTGGTGCCCCCGTTTTGAACAAGATCCAAATCTTGTACTCAAGCTGGCATACACTAATTCTTAGTTGTTATTGTAACTTCACGATTACGCTCAAAACTGTCTTTGAATATGAAGGACTTCACCGAACCTCTTAGTTTTTGTAGCCGAAACTTTCTTATGCTAATACAGAATGCGGGTGCCGTCACTGGTCCCAAACCGTGAGCATCTCATTCTTAGCGTAACAGAACTTGTCTTCAATACAGTAGAGAATGACTTCAGGAAGACTTGGTTGTATCTTCTATGAAATCGAACAATCGCGTAGCACACACAGCCCCCCCCCCCCCCTCCCGCACTAATACATCGCTTAGCGTTGCATATATGTTGCTAAAGATGCTGTGCTAAATGGCGTTATTATAACAGCATGAATAACGTTAATAGCATGCTAGGCTATTTTCCAAATGTTAATGCGAACATAAATGAACACCAATATTGTCAAACGATTAACTAATTTTGAGACTTGTTATGTCCTCAACTGTTTCCTAATTTTAGATGACGACGTACAGTATATTACGCACTGTGATCTGAAGTTAGATTGTAGTTACATAATGATCTAATATCATAAAGTTACTAAACAGGTTACTATCTACCATTAATTCTGTCAAAAAGCAGCAACGCGAAATAGGACAAAAGATTTTTTATCTCGGGTGATGCTCCAAGCTTTGGTTCTTTCTTGCATATTTTTTCAAGAATGTATTTAATGTCATCTGTGTTTTCTTTAATCTTATCTCTCGAAGCAGTTTTCTACAGCAGGATATCATACCCATAACGACAAGTCTGCTTTGTTCTGCTCTTCTAGTCAGTGATATTTTTAGCAAACTGGTCCAGTATAAATAATCCATTCTGGTATCACTAGCTCTACAGTTGGCTCTCTGAACTTCCCTAAATCTTCTTTATTGATATTTTACTTTTATCTTTCATTGGTTAACTCAACGATGTTATTGATAGCTGCTCGTACAATTCGTTCATTAATTCCAATGTCATTGCATAATTTTAAACATAGCTTATTCCACACCCTGTTCTCGGTTACTTCATCCCAGGCTACTTTGACATTTGATATGACCTTGAATTCTCTGGTAGATTAGTTATCTTCGCCATCTATTTCTTCAACAAGTTGCCTGAGAGTGCAATGACGGTAAAAGGCCTTTACATTATTGTAGTCTCTAGAAGCATTCGCGCCAAGCGGTTGTGATAAACGATGTTTTCTATTCCTAATTGCATGATGGCAATCTTACCGTCTCATCCACTCAAGGCCTGTTTTATCAATATTAAAGTAAGGCGTCAAGCGGGCATAATCGCTTGCACGCCGGGCAAAATGCCGCTAAGCATTTTGCCCGTCTCTACGCTTTGAGTTCAAATTCTACCGAGGTTAATATTGCTTTTCATCCTTTCGTGCTCGATAAAATAAGTACCAGTTATGCCCTGAGATCGATTTAATCGACTTAGCTCCTTCCTTGAAATTTCTGGCTTGTGCCAAAATTTGAAACCAGTATTAAATGGAAGTTGAGGTGAGTAATTTCCTTGCTCAATGGTACTCTAAAGTATCCGTGTTTGCAGTTTTACCAGAAAAGCGGAAGCCATGTAGATTATGCTGCCGATTAAATCTGTCAAACCAACCTCTGCCAGTTGTGAATCTGACCACGATCTCTTTTCATTCGGTATTTCGTTTTGTCTCAGAGAGGGAGAGAGAGAGGCGGGAGGGAGATAAGTGTGATGAAAAAATATCAAGGAACAACAGCGGACAGAATATCAGAAAGAGCTTCAAAAATGAAATTGAGTGCAGTGTAAAAATTTGAATGAACAGTTCTTTAATTTGAGAAATGTTCAAAGATGAAGACAATGTCAGAGAGGGTTTCGTGCCTCTATGAAAGAACATCAGAATGAAGAAGAAAGATTTTTTTTCTACAAACTTAATCCGTCGTGCACCACATTATCATAAAACTCTGACATAACGAAACCATGTTATGAATCTTCAAAGTAAATGGAATCAAAATAAAATATGTGTAAGATATTGAATTTTCATGGGTCCCGTTGCTTATAATAATCTTTTTTATAATAGGCACAAGGCCTGAAATTTCGGGGGAGGTGGATAGTCGATTATATCGATCCCAGTGTTCAAATGGTACTTATTTTATTAACCTCCGAAAAGCTGAAAGGAAAAGTCGACCTTGGTGGAATTTGAATTCAGAACGTAAAGGCGGACGAAATGCTGCTAAGTATTTTGTCCTGACGTGCTAACGATTCTGCCAGCTCACCACCTTCCACTTGCGGATAATAATAACGTCTTATATATCACACTAAAAATACTGTTTCCAGTTGAAAAGAGTGCTATGACAAATCAAGGTAGCAACAAGTGAGATTTAAAAAAAAATAATAATAAAGGCTGAGAATGATAAGTTTGAGATTACTAATGGTTTTTAATATAGGTGCCAAACCAGCAAATTAGAATGGAGGAATCAGTCGACACCATCGGCCCAGCGACACTACTTTGTTTTATCGATCCCGAAGGGATAAGACAAAGCTGACCTCGGTAAGATTTGAATTTAGAATGAAAAGAGCCAGAACAAATACTGCAAGTAGTAATTCTTTCTACTACAGGCACAAGGGTATTAGTTGATTTCATTGACTCTAGTGCTCAACTGGTATTTATTTTATCGGTCACGAAAGGATGAAAGGCAAAGTCGACATTCGTGGAAGTTAAACTCAGAACGTAAAACCAGAAGGAACGCCGCTAAGTATTTCGTTAGGCACGATTACGATTCTGCTATCCCGTTGCCTTAATACGGCTTATAATAATCCTTTCACAAGGCCTGAAATTTGCGGGGAGTGGGGATAGTCGATTAGATCGACCCCAGTCCTCAACTGGTATTTATTTCATCGATCCCGAAAAGACGAAAGGCAAAGTCAACCCCGGCGGAATTTCAACTCAGAACTTAAAGGCGGACGAAATGCCGCTAAGCATTTTAACCAGCATGCTAACGACTCTGCCAGCTCGCCGCCTTACTGCAAGTAATAATGCAGCCATGTTGTTAGTAGATAAACTGTTTTAACCGTAGTCCTGACTTTTATTTATCATTGTGTCAGTTTAGTATTTTTAATAATTCATGCAAAAAAGAAAGGAAACAAAATAGATGGCTAGTTAAGAAACCGAGTGAATATTGTAGGTATATTGATGATGTATTTGTTCTAGGTTTGTTTTTAAATATTTATTTTGTAAAATTTATCCTAGTCATTTGGAAACGAACAAACATAGCTCTGATATTTAAAAAAAAAGAGAATTTACTTAAATGTACGATAGAGAATAGCAATACATGAATGACAAAACATGCTTCTGATAAATCTAATGCTTTTAATTTTGAAATGACGATAATGATTTATGCATCCACCAATACACCATATAATTTGGATTACATTTCTTTCCCTGCAAGATAATAGGATATAATAGTGTAGCTAGGCATTTTAATTTGTTTTTAGATAAAGTGCATCAAGTGACGAAGCAGATAGTTAGGCAAGATTATAATGGAAAATTGGGTTAATATACAGTTTAGTGCACCGAAAATGACGGTAGAGAAATCCCATAATTTTATAAATATATGCATGGCGTCTGGTGCAATAGAAAGAAATACAGGAAAATCCTGTCTCACTGAGATTCACGATCGTACGTGCAAAACATTTTGGTCTATAACAACGCAATGGAAATTATCAGGGACGAGTTTCATATCCGGTTGGCAGGCTTCCTATGTTAGTTTGAGCCACACACGTAGTTGCGAATCATCCCTTAAATTTTGTTGGTCCAACGATGTAAGTAATAAAGTATCGAAGAACGGTGAATACTCGCCAAGAAGAAACTCTGGTGACAAACTCAAGTGACAGTATTTAATCATCGTATATGTTCGAGCGGTGGACGGACAGTTGCATACTGGATATTTGCGTCCCGGACATCTGCGTACCTGACAATTGTGTCCCTTGACATTTGCGTCCCTAGACATTTGCATCCCTAGTCAAATGCGTATCTCTGGTAATTTTTTATCATAAAAAATGCTTTGCATTCTCTTATTCTTTTACTTGTTTCAGTCATTTGACTGCGGCCATACTGGAGCACCACCTTTAGTCGAACAAATCGGGAGAGTAAATACACCAACACCGGTTGTCAAGCAATGGTGGGGGGGGGGGGACAAACACAGACACAAATAACAAATACATACATACATACATACATACATATATATATATATATATATATATATATATATATATATATATATATATATATATATATATATAATTGAAACAGGGTAAAAAATCAGATATTAATTAATATTGATTTATTACCAGGAAGCAAGCACATTGAAAGAATCAGAGAAATTCAGAAAAATATCTGAGATCTCAAGGGATTAATGTATATGTGTATATATAACGACGACCACTAAGTGGTCTGTTAATGTGCCAGAAGAAGATCACATGTAATGTGTCTACTAAGACCTAATAGTTCTCAAATGAAATTCAGCGAAATACCAAACCGTATGCGGGAAAGACAGTGAAACTTACATAAATAAAAAATTATTATTCGTGTACTAGTTTCGAAATTAATATTCTCTTACCGAAAATATCTGTTTCTCGTCAGCATGAACTGTAAGGAAGGCATAATTCTCAGAATCCTATACAAGTTGTTCACCCCTAGTGGCGAACGCATATATGGTTCTGCTAATTACAACTTAATGGTAAAATTCAAATGTCTTCGTTTTGGCGCGCTAATTCCGGAAATATCTCTGCAGAAAATGGTTACTACGTCGCATATATCCATTTTGAGAACTTGGTTATGGTTAATCAAATTAAAACATAGGGTAAAAAATCAGATATTAATTAATATCGATTTATTACCAGGAAGGAAGCATATTCACTGTGCTTGCTTCCTGGTAATAAATCGATATGAATTAATATCTGATTTTTTTACCCTATGTTTTTTTTTCTTGTCTAGGGACGCAATTGGAACGCAATTGTCTGTTACGCAGTTGATCGGGATGCAAATGTCCAGCACGCAACTGTCCTAGAACCATGTTCGAGTATGTGTGGCAAAATAGATCCAGAGACTGTGAAAAACCTATACAAGGGGTTACTGAAAAGTGCTTGGCTTTAAGTATATCGCGAAAAGCCTGGCTGGAGACCCAACTGACGAGTTCTTTTACAGGACTTAGAAAAACTGAAGGACCGCTGCAATAAGAGTGTGAATTTGAGAAAGGAATATGCTGAATAAAATCATAATTAATTGATTCTCCTGTATTTTCTTTTACCCTAAGCCAAAAAAAAAAAAAAACACACAAAAAAGGAAATCAACCAGCGGGTTAGTGGAATAACCCAAACTAAAAAAGAACTTTCAATTTTTAACTAATATTTTTTATCTTATCATATCATATTATATTATATATTATCATCTTCATTTATAAAAATCCATTCACATTCGTAAAAAGCTGAAGACCCGTATATATGCTGTTGTCTGTCCTTGTTTGTCCCCTCTATGTATCCTTATAGCCACTGACCACACGACACGGCCAGTTCCAGCGACAACGCCAGACAACACCCGTCCAACAGCATTACAGCAACCTCCATCTTCGTCGCCACCATCATGTCTCTCACCAACGTCGTCAACAACAGCTGCGTACACAGCACTGGTTCGTGAACTACTTCACCATAGTTAACAGCAAACATACAATCCATAAAGATACATGTAAATATATCAGCAAATCTTTCATAAGCATTCTACGCTGTTGCGTTTCTCTCTTTTCCAACTGGCACATTATATGTATTATTTCAGCCTTCTGATATGAGTCGTTATTAGATGGTCACTCTACACATCACCTTCACCATCTATACCTTTAAGCCTGCTTTTCCCCATTCTTCTGTCTGGCAGAAAACAGCCAAACGAGGATTATTTGCGACTGCATCGCCTGTTGCCTTTTCATTCAGTTGTTTGTTTTATGTTACTGATTAGTTTTCAAAACCTCATTTTCTTTTTAATACTAGGACCAAAAGTAGTTTAGTAGAAAGTAGGTTATACATCTTTAGATTGTATACTTGACTTTCTACTATAAAATTAAAGAATATAATGGAACGCTGAACTCCAGACTATCAACTTAAACAACATTTATTCAGGTGGTAAATATATAAACATCTTTATTTCTTGTTGTTACAGCTTCTGTGTGTATGAGCATAGTTGTTGGGACGTTGTTCTGTAGTTGTGAGCGAGCTGTCGAGTGTAAGTCCGAAAGATGTAGAGAGACAGCTTTAGCACACGTCCATGCTCATGGTCGGCCGACCGTAAAAGAGAAAGATTAAAGCGGGAAAGTTTGGTTGTTTAATTCTACGCATGCGTAAGACTACGCATGCGCACGGCGTTACTACAGAGCTCCCTCGCCAGTGCGGAAACGCACGATAAATGAAATCTGTTAGAACGCCTGAGGCAGGATGGCCACTGAAAACCACCCACAAGATGTGGTACAAACACACACAAAGAAAATTCAAAGAAATGAAATGTACACTTGTGAAATACATGCATGCAACGTATAAATGAAATGACAATGACAAAACAACCGTGATGACAACTGTCCAGGAAACTGGAATCACGCGATGTAAAAGTCTGAGTGTTTGTTTTCCCTGAAAGGAAAGAAAATGTATGAATGCACAAGTGTGTGTGTGAGAAAAAACACAGAACAAGTGAAAGTGTCTGTAGTATAGACTGCGAAAAGTCCCAAAACACCGAGATAGAGTACATTGATGAAGACGTCGGCGCAGGAACTGCTATAGCTGTGTTCTGTATGTGTGGTGGTAATGATCTGTTGAAACTTGGCGACGTCGGGGGGAAAGCTTGTAGTTGGTAGTAGTAATTGTTCTCGTCACGGTGGTAATCTTGGTTGGCGCACGACGCTGGTGGCGAAAAGGCTGTTTGGTGATGAGTGTTTGAAGAGGTACACTTTTATAGAACGATCGACAGACAAATCTCTGTACGACCATTAGCGAAAACCTCGAAGAAAAATTTTCTTAACCCAAGATGAAAAAACGACCGTGTGAAATGAATAACAAGAGTTATTGTGTGGCATAAAAGATGTATGTGTAATGTGAGAGTGTGAATGCGACATATAAGAACATAATAAAAACAGGCCGTAATTCCTGTCTGTTTTTCGTGAGTGGAAAAATCCACTCTAACAGAGGCGAGAATAAAAACCACTCTTGTTGAGTCGTGTTGACTATGGTTGGAGATGTTGGTAATATGTAGTTCAGTCTCCATGGCCGTATTTGTTCTTTAGTCGAATACACCAGTTATAAGTTGGTAGTCCAGAGTCCATGCTGCGTTTTTCTTCGTCTGGGGTCACCACTTTAGTTGAAAGTGGGTTATACATCTTTAGATTGTATACCTGACTTTCTACTATAAAATTAAAGAATATAACGGAACGCTGAACTCCAGACTATCAACTTAAACAACATTTATTCAGGTGGTAAACATCTTTATTTCTTGTTGTTGCAGCTTCTGTGTGTATGAGCATAGTTGTTGGGACGTTGTTCTGTAGTTGTGAGCGAGCTGTCGAGTGTAAGTCCGAAAGATGTAGAGAGACAGCTTTAGCACACGTCCATGCTCATGGTCGGCCGACCGTAAAAGAGAAAGATTAAAGCGGGAAAGTTTGGTTGTTTAATTCTACGCATGCGCACGGCGTTACTACAGTAGCATTAGGCTGTATAGTTTTCTCAAAACTTTCCGGCCACAGATGAGTGTTACTTTGCAAGCAGTTAATAATTCATCGATAGCCACATACAAGGTAAACCCAAGGCTCTGGATTTGATCTTGTGTATAGATTTCAAGTGGATTTTAATCAGCTATTATCTTTCTAATTCAATCGTTGGCGGTGATTTTCCTTCATCATTTTGGTCAAGTGTTTGATGTATAAAAAACACACACATAAAACAAAACAAAAAACCCCATCAAAACACGTACACACACGCGCGCACACATACACACAAATAACAACAAAAGCAACCTAATTTATAGCATTGTTAATTTACTGATTTTGCAGTATTGGCACAGAGAATGCTCCTGTCAGCCCTGTTTTTGTTTTTTTTTGTTTCTTCTATCATTGATCATTACCATTCTAGCCTTCGCATATTCTCGGATACTACTTATCCAACTCCTGAAGACGGTAATGGATCACATTATTACCAAAGGCGGCGAGATAGCAGAATCGTAACTGCGCCGGCTTTACGTTATGAGCTTAAATTTCGCCGGGGTATGCTTTGCCTTTCATCCTTTCGGGGTCGATAAAATAAAGTGCTAGACGTGAACCGGAATCAATGTAACTGACTTGTCTCTCCCAAACCAAGCTGCTGGCTTTGAGTCAAAATTACAAAAGATTATTACATATAATCTTCCAGTATCAGCGCACCTTCGTCGATTCGCTTGTGGCAAAACGAAGTCCGTTGAAGACGAATTCAGTCACACGTCTCAACTTGATATCATTCGGCCATCTAGCTATGAAAAGACTTCTCCATTACATATGCATGGCACCCAAGAAAACTTCTGGCGATTGATGCACATGTGGTGATTATAGGACGTTAAACTCTAGAACAGTATCAGACAAATGTTCTATTTTATATATTCACGATTTTACATTTTCTTTGCATGGTGTCGCAGTATTTTCCAAGATAGAACTAATTCGGACTTATAACCAAATTCATGTCGAACCTTGTTATACTCATTAGACAGCCAGGACTACTCCTTTTGGACTATTAGAATTTTTGAGAATGCCTTTCGGTCTCTGAAATACAGTCAATTCTTTTCAGTGATTAGTTGAGGAAGTTGCTCGTAGTTTAGACTTTGCTTTCGCTTATAATGATGATTTATTTCTAATAGTCCTCCCGTATCAGAACATAAAGATCAGCGGGTTTTTATTACTTGACTATCATATTATAGTATTACAATTAATCCTACTAAACGTTTTTTCGCTGATCAACGTCTAGCATTCTTAGGAAACGTTACTGATAAAGATGGAACCCAACCCAAGCACAATAAAGTGGAAGCTATATTACAATTTCCGACACCTACTTACTTATCTACGGAAATTGCGAGAATTTCTAAGTCTGATTAATGAAAATTAATCAAACTGAGATAACATATCCTCTTATGGAGTTGTTATATAACCGAAAGAAGTAAAGTAAAAAACTTCGCTGACGGCAAACGAATTACACTTGTTTGCATCTATTAAAGACAAATTATCCAAAGTTATTTTATTAACTCAATTGTAGAAGTATTCTTTTCCCTTTTGACGGATTTTTGTGAAGTGGGCATCGACGGAATCTCACAGTTCTCTTACATTCTACTCAAAGCGACTGAAACCAGCCGAAACTAAATGCAGTACTTTCGGTCGTTAATTATTGACAGCTTATTTAGCCGTTTAAACACTTTCGTCATTTCCTCGAAGAGTAACAAATCATATACCACTGATTTGCACCAATCATATACCACTGATTAATGCATTAGTCAAAGCAAGACAAACTTTCGCCGAGAGAATTCAGTACCTAGATTTTACATCGCTGTTGAATGATATTGTACGTTTCTCGTTACTTATCCATCGATGTTTATTTTTGTCGAAACATATAAGTAGTAGTATCGTGCAGATATTTTTTTGGCAGCCACTGATATGCAGGTAATATCAGCCAGTGATATGTAGGTAATATGACACAACTGATATTTTCTATCACCAAGCGTTCTAGAGGCATTCTTATTTCTCTTATTGATCAGTTATTTAGTAGCTACTCACGTTCTTGGATAGCAAACATGTTACCTTCTAGGTGATGCATCTATCGCAGGTCTAAGAGAGGCCACTGTTGTCAAAATGCTCTAATTTGATAGGGCGGCAAGCTGGCAGAATCGTTAGAACACCGGGCAAAATGCGTAACGGCATTTCGTCCGACTTTACCTTCTGAATTCAAATTCCACACAGGTTGACTTTGTCTTTCATCCTTTTCGGGATCGATAAAATAAGTACCAGTTGAGCACTGAAGTCGATGCTATCCACTTATCCCCTCCTCCGAACAAGCTGGCCTTGTGTCAAAATTTGAAACTAATATTCTCTAACTTGAAGGTGGCGAGCTGGCGGAATCGTTACCGTACCTGAAATATTGCTTAGCAACGTTTCTTCTGCCTTTACATTTTGAGTTCAAATTCCGCCGAGGTTGACTTTGCCTTTCAACCTTTCAGGGTCGATAAAATAAGTACCACGAGACCACTGGGGTCGATGTAATCAAATTAACCACTCTACCGAAATTTCTGGCCATGAGCAAAAATTTGAAACCAATGTTCTCTAATTTGTGGGATATGAACTCGAGAAAAATTTCTGCTATACGCAAACAGACTAGTTATTTCTGTTTAGTTCACTCAGATTCGTTCCACATTCACTGTTGACCAACTTCCTAGCTAGCCCGCAGCGAAGTTTCTGTCTACAGTTTGTCTGTCACGAATCCTGCCTTACACTGGTATAATTAGTATTTCTCCTCAAAGTTCCTGTGATAGTAAAAGATCCAGATACCATTTGTCACATAGTACAATTATTTACTTATGGTATCTTATCAAGAGTTCTTGATCTAATTTCATGAAGTTATAATTTTCGCTACTGACTACACACTTGATATACTTATTTCTTTCTTTACTGCTCATTAAGTATTATGTAAGTGAGAGCACGCAGTACTCAACGACCGTGTGGACAGATCTTATGCTCCCGTCCCTCCATTCAACATGTATCCTGTTAGTGTTGCTATTGACGTGTAAGTTATCAATAGTTGTTGGTATCTTTCTAGTCTTCTTGGCCAAACTACGAATCTCTTCATGCATCCGGTTTAGTATCCCAAATGTTAGTTTAGCTCTGGCACTACGAAAGCATTGTGGGATATGGTTTGCTGAATGCTGACTATGACTTTTTCCCCTTCTGAAGTCTGCCGAAGTATGCTTTACCCTCAATACTAATGCATACAATATTTTCATTAATTCCGAGATATTTGTAACATTCAGCATTGGAGAAGCAGGTGGTAGACAGGCCATTACTATCCGCATCCCTCGTCTGATCAACAGTCTGTCCTGCTTTGACTTCCACTTATTCTGACCAAACACCATTTCTCTTTCCTGCGACAATGTTGTGTCCAGTTCTACCTGTGTCTTGGCGTTATATTACACAAATGCAGTTCTTATCCATTCAGTTGTTGTCAGTTTCTTAATAGCATCGACTGTAGCAGTTGGAAGCTTAGCTAGAAATAGCGAATATCCATGCCTGAAGGATAGAGTCAAACCATACAACCAGGAGATTTAGATGGTGCTACTATACTGCCTTAAGGACAGTATGAATGCATTTATGTATGTCTTCTGTTTTTATTCATTGAAAGTTTTTAGAGTGCAGGAGCTGGCTTTTAATAAAGAAACAAATTATGTTTATACCAAGATAGTTTGAAGTTTGTAGTAACGCCGTGCGCATGCGTAGTCTCACGCATGCGTGGAATTAAACAAGCAAGCGTTCCCGCTCAATTCATTCTCTTTCTTGCTGGCCAGCATAGAGCAATGGACGTGTCAAGAGTGTCTCTAACATTCGAACTCTGGAGACAGCCTCTTTACGTGTTAAGCTGTCTCTCTACATCTTTCGGACTTACGCTCGACAGCTCGCTCACACCTACATAACAACGTCCCAACAACAGAAGCTGTAACAACAAGAACTAAAGATGTATATATTTACCACCTGAATAAAGTGTTGTTTAAGTTGATAGTCTGGAGTTCAGCGTTCCGTTTATATTCTTTAAAATTATAGTAGGAAAGTCAGGTATACGTCTAATGATATATAACCAACATTTCTACTATAACTGGTGACCCCCGACGTGATTCGAACACGCAGCCCGCTGAGCTGCTATAACCCACTTTCTACTAAAGTGGTGACCCCGACGAAGAAACAAACGCAGCATGAATTCTGGACTACCAACTTATAACTGGTGAACCCGACTAAAGAACAAAATACGGCCATGGAGACTGAACTACGTATTACCAACATATCCAACCATAGTCAACACGACTCAACAAGAGCGGTTTTTATTCTCGCCTCTGTTAGAGTGGATTTTTCCACTCACGAAAAACAGACAGGAATTACGGCCTGCTTTTTATTATGTTCTTATATGTCGCATTCACACTCTCACATTACACATACATATTTTATGCCACACAATAACTCTTGTTATTCATTTCACACGGTTGTTTTTTTTTCTATCGTCTCATTACTGGTATTTACGAATTCACTAATGTTCGTAGTATAACGTAATTACTTGTATATCATCTTTGATATATATTTTGGTTTCGACCGTGTGACACGTTTAAATAAAAGGAGTCCTCTGTTATTCCATTCGTCACCATTTCTCCTTTTTGAGTTCACAGGGTCGTTTTTTCATCTTGGGTTAAGAAAATTTTTCTTCGAGGTTTTCGCTAATAGACTTACAGAGATTTGTCTGTCGATCGTTCTGTAAAAGCGTACCCCTTCAAACACTCATCACCAAACAGCCTTTTCGCCACCAGCGTCGTGCGCCAACCAAGATTACCACCGTGACGAGAACAATTACTACTACCAACTACAAGCTTTCCCCCCGACGTCGCCAAGTTTCAACAGATCATTACCACCACACATACAGAACACATCTATAGCAGTTCCTGCGCCGACGTCTTCATCAATGTACTCTATCTCGGTGTTTTGGGACTTTTCGCAGTCTATACTACAGACACTTTCACTTGTTCTGTGTTTTTTCTCACACACACACTTGTGCACTCATACATTTTCTTTCCTTTCAGGGAAAACAAACACTCAGACTTTTACATCGCGTGATTCCAGTTTCCTGGACAGTTGTCATCACGGTTGTTTTGTCATTGTCATTTCATTTATACGTTGCATGCATGTATTTCACAAGTGTACATTTCATTTCTTTGAATTTTCTTTGTGTGTGTTTGTACCACATCTTGTGGGTGGTTTTCAGTGGCCATCCTGCCTCAGGCGTTCTAACAGATTTCATTTATCGTGCGTTTCCGCACTGGCGAGGGAGCTCTGTAGTAACGCCGTGCGCATGCGTAGTCTCACGCATGCGTGGAATTAAACAAGCAAGCGTTCCCGCTCAATTCATTCTCTTTCTTGTTGGCCAGCATAGAGCAATGGACGTGTCAAGAGTGTCTCTAACATTCGAACTCTGGAGACAGCCTCTTTACATGTTAAGCTGTCTCTCTACATCTTTCGGACTTACGCTCGACAGCTCGCTCACACCTACATAACAACGTCCCAACAACAGAAGCTGTAACAACAAGAACTAAAGATGTATATATTTACCACCTGAATAAAGTGTTGTTTAAGTTGATAGTTTGGAGTTCAGCGTTCCGTCTATATTCTTTAAAATTATAGTAGGAAAGTCAGGTATACGTCTAATGATATATAACCAACATTTCTACTATAAGTTTATATGGGATGTTGTTGGATCAGATAGTCTTCACTGCGTTTCTTGGAGTAAACTGGTTAGCATGTGTTGCAATCTCGTCGTCCATTGTTTTGGTATTGTGACATCGTTCTAGCCTGCTTGTTAGTCCGCTGCTGTCATCTGCTGCCTTGCGGCTGAAGCATTGAATATATAATGATGCTTAAGGCAGCGAGTTGGCAGAATCGTTAGCACGCTGGGCAAAATGTTTAGTACCATTTCATCCGTCTTTACGTTTTGAGTTCAAATTCTGCCGATGCCAACTTTGCCTTTCATCCTTTCGTAGTTGATAAAATAAGTGCCAGTTGAACATGTGGGTCAATGTGATCGGTTTACCCCTCCCTTAAAATTGCTGGCCTTGTACCAAAATTTGAAGCGCGTCAAAGAGGAAATTGTTATTAGATCCGGTTCCTCAAGTAATCTTAATTCGTCGGATACTTTGATGACGTTGGTAATATTTGAGCGAATCGCGATTGTATTCTTTTTTCGTGCATGAAATATAGTGAACCGGGTTTGATTTCTAAGTTTTGTAATTGTTAAATATTCCTGCTACTGGCATTGTAGTTCTCTATCAAAGCAGTGTCTATCTAGACTTCCATAGTTTTTTGAAACATGCACTTGCAAAACTTGGAAATCAAACCCGGATTACTATATCCGATGCAAAAATTGCAAAAACAATCTAAAGAACACAATCGCTATTCGCCCAAGTATTAACAACGTCATCGATAAACCTGACCATTCAAGAATTCTTATGGAACCGGATCTAACAGCAATTTCATTTTTGGCGCACTTGCCGAGTGGTATCCAAAAGATTGCAAAAGGTCGTTTGGAAAGCTTCCACGACGATGGGAAGACGATTTGGCCCAGGATAGAAAAGAAGGGCGAAATCAAGAAAGAATTGGCAACGCATTATGACCATTGATGTATAACATCCAATAGTCAGGTCGATGATGCAGTCACACACACGCGCGCACACACACACACGCACACACACACTCACACAACATACACTGTCGTACTTAAGTAGAATCATTCAACCAATAAGAACACTAATCAACGGCATCTACGAAAATTAGTTTAAAAGTACAAATGTAAGTAGATATTATACGAGAGTGAGGCTGGTGTTCCTGTATATATTTGATCTATATTAAGAAATATTTGTTGTTGGATCATTGAAGTTATGTAAATGATGAAGCTGGAGATATTTCCCCAGTTCAATACAATTATAATAGTGAATGAAAATACTAAACGTAGTGTAATTTCCAAGTACTGGATAGTGTATAAAAATAACATGGGTTTCATGAAGTACCGAAACGAAAATCTACTTTCATTTTAAAAGCATGTGTATTACGATGGAAGAAAATAAAAAATAAAAAAACCGCAATACTTTCATTTAAAAAAAAAACATGTTTATTACGAGAAAAAAAAGATACAAAAACATTTGGATAACTTAGAAGTATTTCATTAAAACATTAAGAAATCTTTGATGATTAAGAGTTAACATAAACTTGAAAAAGATGCAATTTCCTGACTCGCTTTATTTCGTCTAGCTACAATCAAAATGAAATGACTGAAACATATCGTCTTGAGTACAACACATTCTTTAAAATTTTCTTTTCATGAGATTCCACAAACATCCAATATTCTGTGTATGACTCTCATCATCTGAGTCATCGAATTTCTTACTCTATCTAACAACCAAATGTTCAAAAATGCTGCCGCCTATTTTATCAATACAATTGTCCGCACACCACATCGGATACAGTGTGTTCCTGAGTTAAATTATGTCTACAAAACATCTACTACTTGTGCATTCCTTTCTATCTCAACTATATTTCCTTTTAGAGGTATGTTCTTTAAAGCAATGAATACACCTATCTCGGCAAAACTGAGTGCAATCCCTTACTTAGTCTTTCCAGTGGTAAGCTTGCATTTTGTAGCAGTACCCTTCAATTTTAGGTAAATTTTCAGATTAACACCCGCACGATTTTCACTAGGGTGTTAGGGTTAGGATTTTAGGGTCAGGGTTAGGGTTTAGGGTTAGGGTTAAGGAATTCCGTCCCTAAACCCTAACCCTAAAACCCTAACCCCCTATTGAAGATCGTGCAGGTGTTAATCTGAAAATTTACCCAATTTTATATCTTTACTCGAGCTATAAATGAATATCACTAATTTTAAGAAATTTAGATTCTATTGTTGAAGAACGAACTTGATCTTATGTTCGCCACTACAGCAGTAATTACAAGTACATGTAATTCCCAAATTACCTGTATCACCGATTAATCGTAACAAGTTGATCTCTTTATTTCTCGTATTTACGTTATTGTTTTCCATAACGACACCCCTGTAAGTACTTCTCAGACGCAAGCATTTTACTCACGGAAGTAAAAAAATTTCGTTTCCGCATTTCAAGTAACCTATTTTATTTTTATACATTCCATGTTTCTTCAAAATACGCCGTAATTCTGCACATTTTCCAAATCGTAAGTGTTTTTGTCAGTTCTTATTGGGAATGATCTATTATTTTCCAGACTTAAATCTTTCTTCTGGTTTGCTCCATGAGGTATCTTAATTATTTATTTTAACAGAATGTCAGATAGCACATTAACAATACTTGTTAAGATCTTAATTGTTGAAAGTTTGTTGTTTTCCCGTGAAAACCACCGAATGTTTGTCATTTTGAACTCCACCTTTCAAATTGTTTCTTTTCTTTCTAGAAGTCAGGACAGGGAATTATGTCACATCATAAGGACTGTCTCCTAGAAACGACATCTCTATGCATAATTCCAACGGGATTTTTCCTTAAAGAAAATTAAAAATTACAGTTTCCGGTGTTTTTTCCTTTATAGACATTTAAAAAAAAATACTAGTTTCTAATTGAAATAATGGCATTGATTATAAACTGTTAGCGTATGAGGTGCTTGAATGACATTATTATAAAAAAAACATTGTTCAATTAAGAAAACTATAGATAACTAACTTCCATATCACATATGATGTGATGGTGAAATAAAATCTTTATGACAAATCAGTAATCTTCCAGGGTTTTTATTAAAAATAATGACTACATTTCCAAACATTCAATAAAATTGACATTTGATAGTTTTGTGCGGGATGGGAGAAGAGATTTTGTGAACTGTTATTCTGTTTGAAGTATAAATAAGTATAATAATGGGATGTAAATTATGGACACAGTAAAATTAACAAATATTAGTACATCTGTGTGTGTGTGTAGCCACGTAACCATGTTTACGGACTGATATGTGAGTTGCAATACAGTCCGTTGTCAATTTTATTTTGATCTTTATTTGTTTAAGCATCAAACCAAGGCACGATAAAAGCATTTCACTGCTTGCAGTCTGCTACTAGCTGGAAATTATTTTCAAAATTGGCAAGTAGAGTTGTTACAGGTTAGTTTAAGTTAAGACTGCTGGCCACATATATTTGAGGAATTAGTAGGAGTGCTAGGAATTCGAGGGGGATAAAAAAGGTGTGGTGATATCACATGAAAAAATTTAATTACAAGATAATTTTGGTAAAAAAAAAAAGAAAAGAATTATTTAAATGTTTCTAAACGATTTTCACAAAATTTACAATATAAGTAAATTACAATAACTAACAAATATGTCGATCGCTGTTCAATTCTGTTTTTTGACTAAAGTAATAAAATTCATCCCTTTAAACACCTATGTTGATAGAGTTTTTTGTGAGAATAGGAAGTGGTCTACAGATTTTGCTGCTTTACGGCAATCATAACTACTAGTTTCGGCGATGCATACGCAAAAATTCTGCTGCCGAGTAATTAAAAGGTTGCTTAAGAACTCCCATTAGTTTGTCTTAATTCAACAATATCGAATAGTGTTAACAGGGTTAGAAATTATCATCATTTTAACGTTTACTTTTCGATGAGGCATATTTTCACCTGGCCAGACGTTTTCTTGGACGATCGGAAACGAAGGATTATCACTCAGTATCAGGACATATGATGAAGAGAATGGGAGAAATTGTGCAGCCAGTTACGATTTATTTCATGCCATCTTACCATGAAGTAGTTAAGTGGGATGTTTTGAAATGAAACTGGATGCCTCAAAAGTAGCTGGTTATCATTCCAGTGATGTGCAGGGAGATATGGGAGCAGCGTAGGGTTGCATGTATGAGGTTTTGTGCTATATGCATTGGCCAGATCTAACCAGATCACTGTCAGGTTGCTTTTTCTTCTAGTCTTTCTCAGGTAACATAATTGAGAACTCTAGTTTGCAGCAGACAACCAAAGAAAGCCTGGGAAAAACTATGTGTTAGTTTCACTCTCTTCTTGTCATTTTGACTTTCAGTTTCTTAGAACAAGTCCTTTCTCTTATGTAACTTTTAGTATTAAAACTTGAATTTTCACATATCTGTTGCAGGGAATCTGATTACTTCGAGATGAGAATTTATCACCCAAAACATATGAAGATGTAAGATTTCAAGGATGAAGAATGACATTATCAAGAACACATGTTTATAACCTTAAATTACTGTGAAGTATTTTCACTGAATTGAGATTAATTACAAAAATTTGAACAAATGGAAGTATATTTACTGGGTAATTATGTGTAGAAATTACAGCAGGAAACTACTATGATACACTAATGTGTAATGTTGCTTCTAACTGGATATTTTTTGAGAGCTGAAGGAAGATTAACTCTTGGAAATGTTATCTTTATATCTGAAATAGTGTCAGACTTTGACTATTGAGGAAAATCCTTATAACAAATAAAGAAATAGTTCCTATAAATTATATAAAAACAAGGAAACAGCTGTACTTTTACAAGATACCATGGAGGAAAAGCTGTTTGAGAGTCAAGTTGAAGGTGAAAATAATGGTGCTGCTCACCAGAAACAGGAAGATACAGAGAATAAATTATATCCTTGTAGTGTTTGTGGAAAATCTTTCAAAGCAAGAAATCATTTAATTCAACATAAAGTAATGCACAGAAGTTCAAAACGTTTTCATTGTGAAATTTGTGACAAAAACTTTACTACAAATAGATCTTTATCTTATCACAAACGTATTCACACAGGCGAAAGACCATACCATTGTGATATTTGTGGTAAAGCTTTCGCTCAGAGTGGACATTTGTCAAATCATAAACGAATACATACTGGAGAAAAACCGTACAAGTGTGATGTCTGTGGTAAATCCTTTTCTGTAAATAGCGATTTAACTTGTCACAAGCGTGTTCATACAGGAGAAAGACCATATCACTGTGATATATGTGGTAAATCTTTCTCTCAGAGTGGTTATTTATCAACTCACCTACGTATTCATGCAGGGGAGAAACCATATCACTGTGATATTTGTGGTAAAACATTTTCCGGTAACAGTGATTTATCACGCCACAAACGTGTTCACACTGGAGAGAAACCATATCGCTGTGATATCTGTGGTAAAGCAGTATCTCGCAGTAGTATTTTATCCAGCCATAAGCGTATTCACTTGAGAGAGAAACCGTACCAATGTAATGACTGTGGTAAAACGTTTTCTAACAACAGTAATTTTTTGAGTCACAAATGTAATAACAGAGACAAGAAACCATATAGTTGTGATACCTGTTTTAAAACTTTTTCTTGTTGTAGTAGTTTATCTAAGCACAAACGTATTCATACAGATCTGAAGCCATACTGTTGTGATATTTGTGGTAAAGCATTTTCTCAACGTAATAATTTATCAATCCATAAATACATTCACACTGGAGAGAAACCCTACAACTGTGAAACTTGTGGCAAAACATTTTCTGGAAGTAGTAGTTTGTCTCGCCACCAACGTATCCATACAGGTGAAAGACCATACCATTGTGATATTTGCAGTAGAACATTTTCTTGTAGTAGTCATTTATCTAAACATATTCGCATCCACACTGGAGAAAAGCCATACCACTGCGATATCTGTGATAAAGCCTTCTCTGGAAGTAGTGATCTATCGCGTCACCAGCGCATTCACACAGGGGAAAAGCCATACCATTGTGATGTCTGTGGCAAAACATTTTCTTGTAGCAGTCATTTATCTAATCATATTCATATTCATACTGGAGACAGACCATATCAGTGTGATATTTGTGGTAGGTCTTTCTCTCTAAGTGGAAATTTATCAAAGCACATTCGTATTCACACAGGAGAAAAACCATATCAGTGTAATATTTGTGCTGAAACATTTTCTCATTCCAGCCAGTTGGCTAAGCATAAAGTAGTACACACAGTGATCAAGCCATGTCCAAATGAAAGTACTTCTGATGCTGTGTCATAAAATAATTTATCATGATTAGTTTTTATATTGAGATATTTTGTTATAAAACATTGTTGGAAAATAGATTTATTGCTCTATATACACATATATATTGTTTATTCATTTTTGATGCCTGATTTTCTATGTTTGCATGGCTTAGATGAATATATATATAATTGAAGAATTGCTTTACATCTGGATGCCCTTCCTATCACTCACTTATCTTTACCGTTTTTCAAGTTTGGGATCAGTTATTCCACATATTTTCAAAAGTGGAGTGCCAACAAACAAGTTTTTCACAGGCAAATAACGAAAAGCTTCAGTGCTTATTGCTGGTGGGTTTTTTCTTGCAAAGTTCATGGAATGTGAACATTCACACCCATACCTGTACATTGTATATATGTATACACACACATACATCATCATCATCATTTAATGTCCCTCATGCTGGCATAGGTTAAATAGCTTGACAGGATCCCATGATCTGGAGGACTATCTTTTTTGGCATGGTTTCTATGGCAGATGCCCTTCCTAATGCCAACAGTATGTACTGGGTGCTTTTTCATGACATTGGCACTTGTGAGGTCATGAGGTAACTCACATGACAGAAAAAAAGACAACTGAGTGTGGTTATAAGTATTCAAGGAAGTGGCTTTATGCCAGGTCTTGAGGGGTAAAACTATAATAGAAGGACAGGCACATAGGTCTTGCTATAGAAGAGATACATCACTGTACTGCATTATATAAGGGTGGGTTGTAGTCACTGGAAAGAAGATATTGATAATGGTGACGAAATGTTAGCATACTCTCAAGATGCAAGAAGGTGAGTATAAGAAAAAATACAAGCAAAGGATTAGAAAGGGTGGTGGATAAGTTCAGAATAAAGTGTGAGTGGAGAGTGATAGATGGTTAGAGATGGATGTAACAGTGCATGCAGTTAATGGAACAAGATGGAGGTGTTGTTGGTGAATGTCAAGTGTTGGGGTGAAAGGTGAAACAAATAGAAAATTATGTGTAACAATACAGGAAGGGTGGAGCACACCATTATAATAAACCTGGAGATAGATGAAAAAAATAAAGAGATGATGTGTGGGGTGGGGAAGTCGTGGGAGAGAGATGTGTGGTGACAGATGGTTGCCAGTGGTACATAGGGGTGTTTATAGCAAGTGGGGGACAACAGTGAGGGTGAAGCTGTCAATGGCAAACATGACAGGTTGATAAGAATGGTAACAGATAAAACAGTGTTCAACTTGAGATATGGCAATCCTGTGATGTAGCTTAATGGAGAGGGAGAGATAACTGAAAGCACAGAAAGTGGTTAGTGGTTCAAAATAAAGTAGGAAGGAATGATATTGAGGAATGAAGGGTGGATTTTCAAGGGAAGTGGTTCCAGGGAGAGGGGAAAGGTAACTGGTAGTACTAAGTGGGGATGAAATATGTGTGGATTCTTCTCTCATGATTTCAGTAGTTGAATAGGGCCATAGAAGAGGAGGGAGAAAGGTGTTAGAAAGATGAGAGTTGGAAGGCTTGATGGGGATATGAACTGAATGCTTTTAGGACCTCACTTTTGTTGAGATCAATGGGTCTTCCTGAGCACAGTGAATCGCCCACCACCGTTCTTTGTTGCCTCCTTTATGAGGCTTGACATCTTCAGATCTGCCTTCATTATTTCATCCCATGTCTCTTAGGCTCCCCTTTTCCACAAGTTCCCTCTACATTTAGTGATCGATATTTTTTTTATGCAGCAGTTCTCATCCATATGCATCATATAACCATACTAGCCCAGTCTTCTTTCTTGCACACCACATCTGATTCCTCATACACCAAATTCTTCTCTCAACACATATTTTGTTATACATGCACACCGGCATTGCACCTCCAATGGAACATACATAATTCTTTAATATCTATCTATCTATCTATCTATCTATCTCTTCTCACGGACGTGCTGTCACATCGGCTGCAGAGGTAAACGTTTATTTGACCTTTTATTGTCCACATTTTGTTGGAATTTTTAAATATTTTTGTTGCGAAGCACCTAGGCTTCATTTTTGTGTATTTTCAAGGGAGGGAATTGGCCCCCAGGAGCAGTTTCGGCCCTAGCAAAATACAAAAATTTCCTTCTTGACATTTGAAAAATGTCGAGAAACATAATTTTGGAACGCTTGTCTTGTTCTTTTGATGAGCATTTCCCGAGGCTTCAGATACTAGAAGAAAAAAAAGAACAGAGTAGAGCGTGCTCACTCAGTGATAGGAACGCAGCTGCTGTAAACGTTACAAAGACGGCGATTACAGCTACTAACAGCCCTCTCACCACCACCACCACCATGAAAACTATGAGGAAATCTGGATCGGAGGCGACTGCTACTAACGCAGTCTCTCCATCTACTAACACCAGTGACAACAACATGAAAATTAACACCGCCACCAACACCACCACCACCACCAGCAACAACAACAATAAAAACCACAACAACAGCAAGGACGTAAAGTTATCGGCCGTCAGCACTGACACCATCACCTGTTCAACAAACTCTGCTGCCACTACCACCACCTTTGAACCAGGCAGTACATACACCAACATAAACAAAAATATTCAAAAGAACATGTCTGCCAGCACAACAAAAACAAATTTCGCAAATGCTCTAAAGGAAAAAAGAACAATAGTGACATTCACATAACAACAAATTAAAGACACAAAATCCCTTCTTACGAAAGAAGGAGATGATGTTAGAATAAACATACCAAAAGATATAGAAATGAAAAATAAAAAGTGCATCATTTATAAACTGGTAAACGCAAAAACCAGACGTGTAGAAAATTTTAGCACAGATAAGATTGAGGTTTGTCTTAGACCAATTTGGCCTCATCACGTGGGGAAGAAAATTTGGAACGGTGCAGGTGAGATTTTTAAATGAAAATTTAGCTAAACAATTTTCGACACTCTCTCTCCGCACAGATAACTTGGTGATGATACCGAGTTATCTAGGACAGAGAGTGACCAAAGTAATAATAAAAAATGTGCCATCGGAAGTGGACACCCAATGGCTGATATCGGTCGTATGCCTCGAAATGGAGGAGGCAAATATTTTGGAGATTACGGTTGTAGAGGAAAAGAACTGGGGAGGGAAAAATCTGGAAATCCTTCTCCACATCACGGAGGAGGCTTCACAGAAAATTCCTCCAAACATTAAACTGGCAGAGGACCAGAAGCTGTATGTGGTGGTAGAGGGCAGGCGACCTCGCTGTTACCTATGCAACAGCGAGGCACATCTGAAAAGGACTGCCCTCTGGCCGCTAAACAAAAACAACAACAACAACAGAAGCAACTACCAAATACCCACAACAGAAAAACTTTACTACCAACACCACCAGCAACACAAAAAACAACAACAGAAATATCAGCAATAACCACAACAGAAAAGACAACAGAAACTGCAAAAACAGAAGAGGAAAAAAAAGAAAATTCCAAGACTGCCTCTCCCTCCCCCATATCACATACACCACACACAAATAACAAGCAGCCAACACAAACACTCACAGAAACACACACAGACGCACAAAATTTGCCGTTACCTCTTTCTGACTTCCCAGAACTTTCATCATCGGATGAAGAGAGTGGGGAGGAGTGGAAAATAGCTACGAAAGGAAAGAGGAAGCGCAATAAGAAGAAAACAAAACAAAATGCAAACACAAACAAAGCAGGGAGATTCACATCTCCCGAAAATACACCTAACACAAATAGTAATATGCAAAAAACAATGCTAACAGCAATAGACAGTACAAACACAGAGTTGATGAATTACATCAACTCTAAAACAAACATCACAAATAACGACATCAAAACAAACAACCACCCACACACAACACTGCCAAAACACATTAAAATTTATCATGTATCACCAGCATTGCACCACAAAATAAAATCCCTCTACCCCCAACTCGGTAGGGGGATGTCAAAAATATTTGCAAGAAATTGTACAATAGCCTCCTTGGTGAAAAATCCAAGGAGGAAACAAAACTTTCGGACGGTAAGTAACTCTCTGTTCTTTTTGTTTTGTGCTTTAAAGCACACGTATAAATAGAATCATGGTGAAGATTGGTTGTGTGAATGTGCGTGGCTTGGGGTCCCCTTGGAAACAAGGGTACCTCTTAAATGACATCAAGTCACACAATTTGGATATCATAGCCATTAGTGAGACCAGACTCCATGAACCGCGGGCCCTAAAGTCCATGTTTGGCGCACAGTTTAACATTTATTTTTCTCCCTGTCTGCCGAGGATGGGCGGTAGTGGCACGGCGGTTCTTTTTCGCAAGAGTCTGGATCTCGAAGTAAAGACGATATTTATGGACCCGGAGGGTAGACTGGTTGTCCTAGATGTGGACGGCAGCGATGGGGGCGCTTTTCGGTTGCTGGCAGTTTATGTGCCTCCTTTAACAGGTCGGTCGGACTTCTTTCGACGTCTAGAAGTATTCCTGGGAACGTCTCGTCCCTTACTTTTAGTGGGGGATTGGAATGCTACCTTGGACACGCATCTAGACTACGTGGGGAGTGACAAAACTAGAAGGGGATGCAAAGGCCTCAGAGACCTGCTCAGACGCTTCCAGTTGTCTGACAGGTACCGACTCGACCACCCAAATGTGCCAACGTGGACTTGGAGCAACCGCATTGGGTCGTCGAGATCGTATCTAGATAGGATTGTGTGTAGGACTAGAGATAGAGATAGTTTAGGATGTCCACATTTCCACATAGTCAGCTACACGGATCACAAACTTGTGACGTGTACACTAGACTTAGATAAGGCACATAGGCAGGGTCCCGGTTACTGGAAACTAAACGCGTCTTTCCCGTCGAGACAGGTTTTCAGAGACCGGATTAGCACGTTAGTAAAGAGGGCTTTGACGGGAGCCATCGTCAACAACAAATGGTGGTTTGCCCTCAAGAGAGCAGTAAGGGCGGAAGCAATAAGGTATAGCAGGGCACTAGCTGTAGAGGGGGAGCTAGTGATAAAGTTAGAAGTGGCATTGCGAAGTGGCATCGCATCTGACGTTTTAGCAGCGAGGTTGGCCCTCGACCAACACTTCAATGCTAAACACAAAGGGTGTGCTGTCAGGGCAAGGATGTGTGCTCTGAGGAATGAAGGTGTTGGAGCTGCATGAGAGGCCCGGGTGGCAGAGGAGCAGCGGGGTAACAGAGCCACCATCCGGTCTCTGGTAGACGAACAGGAGCGCGAATTGCTTGAGCTGAGCAAGATGTGCGAGGCGTTTCAGCGGTATTCTGCCCGACTTCGGGAGGAGTGGCCTGTGAGAAGGCAGGGTAGACTTTAGTGCCTACCTGCACAGCTTGCCACGACTCTCGGCAAGAGAGGCGGAGTGCTGCGAAGGGGTCATCACGGCGGAGGAGGTGAGGGACGCGATGGCGGGTTGCTCGACGGACAAATCTCCGGGTTTGGATGGTCTGCCCTACGAGCTTTACAACTGTATGCCAGACTTGTTTGGAGACGTCTTGGCGGCCGTGTACTGCAACTGGCAGCAGAACGGGAGCATTCCCGGTTTTGTGAGCCGAGGAGCAGTAACGCTGCTGAAGAAAGATCCAAACAAGGGTGACGCCATAGATAACTTTAGGCCCATCACTCTGCTCAATGCAGACTTGAAAATTTTGGCCAAGGTGTTAGCCAAGCGGTTGGCGCTTGTCATCGAAAAACTGGTCGGCACGGAGCAGACGTGCGGCGTGCCGGGCCGGAGCATCCATGACAACCTCCATCTGATGCGCTACATCATAGAGAGGGTAGTTAAGGAACCTGGCATGGGTGGGGCCCTGATCAATTTGGATCAATCCAAAGCTTTCGATAGGGCAGACCATCGATACTTGGAGGCCGTCCTCGAAGCGGCCGGCTTCGGTCCCGTTTTCCGCGGCTGGATGGCTGCCTTGTACACAGGCATCCGTTCGGTTGTTCGCGTCAATGGACGTCTATTGGGACCCTTCGACATTGCACTTCGGTTCGTCAGGTATGCCCCCTGTCACCGCTCCTGTACGTATTGACTCTCGAGCCACTACTGCGGAAGCTGGCGACGCTGAGAGGCATTCGGCGAGAACTGGGGTGCGGGACGAGCGTGTTGGCATATGCAGACGACGTCACCGTCATAGCGTCTAGCCATGAGCTTGTCGGCAAGACGCTGAAAGACTACGAAGCGGTGACGGGAGCGAAAATCAACCGGGATAAATCGGTGGGTTTGCTGCTTGGCACCTGGAGAAGCAAGCCCATACCGTCCGGCAGCGCCTCAGTAGTGGGACCCTGAACGGACGGTCTGGTCAAGTTGCTCGGAGTCTGGTTCGGTCTGGACCTGCAAATGGAGAAGAACTGGGACGAGATAACGAGTAGGGTGGCCACTCTCTGCCGGCAATGGTCCGAGAGGAAGCTGTCCCTAAAAGGCCGGGCGGAGGTGGCGAACGTGTACATCGCGTCCATCATCGAATACCGCCTGACCGTCGTGCCTTGTCCTGATCGCGCCATCACCGAAATGGAGCGCATCCTCTTCCGTTTTTTGTGGAAAGGAAGCGTTCCGATGGTGAGGCGATCCGTTTGTTGCCAACGCCCGCTGAAAGGAGGGCTGGGCATGCCGTGGTTGATGATGCGCAGACATGCGCTGAGACTGCGACATCTCCGGCTCTACGTAGACGACGGTGAGCAGGTGTGGTCGCCGTTTGTTCGACGCGCTTTCCCGCAGCTCGTCTCCATGACCGAGCTGCAGTCGTAGATCAAAAAGAGGCCGAGGAATGGCGAATGGCACCGTGAGTGTCGCGTTGCTCTGCAACAACTTTGCCGTCCCGGGTCGACCTTGAGCCGCTGCATCACAACGAAGTCATTCTATAGGGGATTAGTGGAGGGCAGGTACGACGACGACGATCTCGGGGCGAACCTGGGTGTCAACGAGGAATACCTGACTCGCCTGTTCAGGACGACTTTCGGGCCGGGACCTATGGACAACTTCCAGAGATCCCTGGCCTGGCAGTGCTACCGAGAAGCGCTACCTGTTCGGGATAAGCTCTATAGACACAGCTCGCGAAATGCAGGGCCGACCTTCCCGAGATGCGGTCAGAGCGATGAAACTGTTCTGTACGCACTCGTGCAGTGTCCAACAATTTCGGAGCTGTGGGCTTATGTCGAACGACTGCTGTCACGTGTGGGACGAGTCGGTTTATCAACCGAGTCTATCGTCAATATCGTCACACCTCCTTCCTTTAAACGGGAAGGAAGAGCTGTATTTATCGTACTTGTGGCTATGGCGAAAGAATGCATCTGGTGGATGCGTCTGAAAGGATTAGAGACAAATACTTTCCTCTCTGGTCAATCTCTCAACTTTTTCAAGTATCACTTGAAAAGGAAGGTGAGAGTAGAGAGGCAAGTGTTGTCTAGCAAATGTTTCGAAAAAAAGATGGATACATGTAGCAAGAATGGCACATATAAATGACGAAGCCACCTTGACCATGATTCTATAAAACGTTTTAAAATTTTGTAAACAGAGAGTTACTTACGTTTCTTGCATAAATAAAAGAAATTTTATTTAACAAACTGTGACACTAAGGACCGAAGTTACCATGGTCTTTTCGTAGGTTTTTCTTTCCATGGATAACCTCCCCATTTATTGGGAATTTTCTGTATTATTTCGTATTTTTTGTAAATGCCCCAAACGTTTTGCGATGTTTTTTTTTCATCGTTGTCCCCACTTTTGTTTTTTTTTCTGCTTTGTTTTTGCTCCCCAAGAAAAGAAAAACTCTACATTTGTATTTTGTCCCCTCTATGTTGAGCCCTGTGTGGCTAATAAAAGAAATGTATCTATCTATCTATCTATATATCTATAAATTGTATGGTGCTGAATCTTATCATGGACATTGCTTTGTTGAAAGATAAAACAATTAGACAATCTCTCTCTTTATTGTCTTTGCAAAATATGTAAGATCAAGTGGCTAGGTATGATACCCAAGCCAGAAGTCCTATCGCATTGTAAAATCAATAATATATGTCAACTTTGCTGCTGTGGTCATATAGCTGAAATGCAAAACAATCACATACTCAAACCAGTCTTTTGTGGCCAGCTTGCTAATGATGTTTCATCCACATTTAGTGATCAACTCTTTTTTATACAGCAATTCTCATCCGTATGCATCACATAACCATACCAGCTCAGCCTTCTCTCTTGCACACTACATCTGATTCCTCCTATGCCCAATTTTTCTCTTAACACATTTACACTGTCACACATGCTCACTGACATTGCACATCCAATGGAGCATATTTCATTCTCCAATGTCTGTCCATCCATCCACCCATTCTGTTGGAGCACCACTGAAGTGGTATAAAGACTTTCTGAGCTGAATTCTCGACAGATTCAGTGGCTGATTGTGATAGCTGGCAAACTTTCAAACTTGTATGGATGTCCTTGTGGAGAAAGGGAAGAGGAAGGATGCACACAAAAAGCCCCAAAATTGGTTAAAATGTCCTATAACTTTTATTTTTTAAAAACAAACTGAATATCAAACTTCACCAAGGTTTCATTATGCGATAAAGGAATTAAATGGATTTTCACTTTTATGAAATTACTTTGATTTGCTGTAAATGATAGGGGTAGCATTATTGTTGTTGATCACATGATGATGATCATCATCATTTACTGTCTGTTGTCCATGCTGGTATGGGTTGGATGGTTTGACCAGAGTTGGTAAGCTGACTCCAGTCTGATTTGGCATGGTTTCTACAGCAGGAGGCCCTTCCTAATACCAACCACTTTATAGAGTGTGCTGGGTGCTTTTACATGGCACTGCACGGGCGCTTTACACCACCAGCAGGATCGGTCTTAACACTTCTGCTGGAGATATAATACTAATACTCAGTCTGCTAGAAATTCCTGCCAGATCACTTTTTAATTGTTGTTTACATCTTCTGATGTAAACAACAATAGCAAAAATTGAATACCATGAAAAGTAATTTCAAAGGTTTGAGAATCATTGATTAAAATAAAAAATCAGAAAAACTTTTTGACAAAACTTTATGATGAGTGGTTTGTTTATTCTGAAATTTTACCTATGGAACAAACAAAATCTATTTAACTTTTAATAAAGAATTTTTTTTTTGTTAATGGGAGTAGACAGGAAGTGGATGCCACAGTGAATATAAGCAATTTATTGAAACAGTATGACAGCCAAGTTGAAACCTTCATAATTAACAATAACAATTTCTGTGAGGATGTAATCAAATTGGAATTATTAAGATTTTACTATGCTCATTTTAGAATGTCTGTGTGCACATGCATGTGTTTCTATGTGCATTTTATTATATATATACATAGTCACTATGAGGATATTTAGACCTCTTATAGGGATATTTTTTATCCCAGATACACTTAATATATTGTATTTCAATTTAGACCCCTTCAATAACTTGTATGAGATACTTATTCAATTTTAAGGCTCTCCATTCGCTCTGGAGTAAGTAATTAGCATAGCACATAAATTGATACTTTTGTAGTGGTGCGAAATTATGGCTGCCATTAAGGAAGTACAATCTACACATGCACAAGGAACTTGCCTTCTCGGAAGCCCTTCAAGTGTGCATGCATAGTAAACCAGTACTTAAAGCGCCTTGCGCATTTTCTAACCCTCTTTAGCACGATGCCTTTGATGTGACAACAACTTGCACCTCTGAGATGCCTCAACGAAGCTCTTAATCTCCAGATGCTGATTACAAGTTAACCAGCGGCTACCAGGCTGAAAGATACAGGTTTTGTAAAGCCAAACATCACCAAAATAAAACTTATTTTATTGTGTTGTTAATTGTTAACACCTGCCTTTGTTCTACTGTTTCCTAATATATATTTTTGTTGAAAGGTGATAGAGTGAGACTAAAGTCTCAATGTTGCTATCAACCTTTTACACTTTTAACATTTCAGCAAGAACGCCCCACCATTCCAGATCTTACAAATTTACCTGCTTTTTTCTTTATCCTGAGACTGAAGTCAAGTGAAACGTAATGGCCAGGTCATGTAATGTTGGAAGATAGTATTACAAATGCATAGTGAAGGGAAATGTACCAGAGGATGCAAATTGTTACAAGCAAGCAAACAAACAAATGTAGGAGGTAGAGAATAAGAAATGTTTGAGAGGGTTGGCAGATAATTGATGTTTGTAAGGAGTGGTGAATTGTATAGTAAAATGTCTGGGGGATCAAAATTAAATAATAGTCTGTAACAGGAGATAAGTAAAATATGTAAATAATTTCAACTCTGTGCACTGCATATATACAACCATGTTATCCCTCTCTCTCTCTCTCTGAGAGAGAGGCACAAGCACATACACAAGACATATATATATGTATATACATATATATATATGTATATACATATATATATGTATATACATATATATATGTATACATATATATATACATATATATATGTATATACATATATATATGTATACATATATATATATATATATATATATATATATATATATATATATATACACATATATATATATATTTTGAGCGTGGCCGTTGCCAGTATCGCCTGACTGGCCTTCGTGCAGGTGACATGTAAAAGCACCTACTACACTCTTGGAGTGGTTGGCATTAGGAAGGGCATCCAGCTGTAGAAACTCTGCCAAATCAGATTGGAGCCTGGTGTAGCCTCGGTCAAATCGTCCAACCCTTGCTAGCATGGAAAGCGGACGTTAAACGATGATGGTAATGATGATGATGATGCATATATATATGTATATACATATATATATATGTATATACATCACAGCACACTACAAACAACTAAAACAATTTGTTAATGCTAAGATGTTTTTTTCCTTGTGTGAGCAGTTCTAATTAGAACCAGAATATTGATGAACATCATAGACTAAGAGATATTGAGAGGGGTGACTGAGCTACAGGTTTGAGAACTCTTGACTGTTAATATGTATGTCCAGTAAATTCTCACAGAACTTGTCTGACAAACAGCAACCCATTTTGTCTATGTATCGTATGCTGTAGAGCCTGCAAACTATGCAGTGTATTAATTTCTAGAAAGTTCTTTCAGACTGGCTGATCACAATAAATTGAAACCTAGTTGTGTAGTTGAGTGAGAGATGAAGGAAAGAACAACTAAAGTATTAAGATCAAGGACACATGGTCATGTCTATGAGTAAGGGGAACTCTGAACTAAATCAGAAATTTTAATCAGTTTTGAAAGATGATAATAAAGATTGGGAACAGTCAGGAATGTTTGCAAGAGATGGGTCAGATGTTTAACCCTTACAAGCCTGTTGTTTAGTTCTTATAAGCCCCACATACACCACTATTCTACTACGTTGCTTCCCATTGTTTGTTTATGGCCCTGCTGTATCTGCCGAAGTAGTTGGTGACCTTAAGAACATACAGTTGTAAATATTGTCCTCTACATCTTCCTATGTCTATGAACAGTTGTCTTCTAGTTCTGAAATTTTAACTAAAAAAACAGCTATTTCACTCTTTGTGAAGGTTTCTTACATAAAAGCTCTCTTGTCCTTAATTTGAAGTTGTGAATTACTATTCTAGTTTATGACATATTTCTTGCTAGAGAGAGACTTGTTACTACTGTTGATCAAAAGTAAATCTGGTTGTTATGCTCACTTGAATAACAGATAACATTCTGCAGGAATCTTAATACCTTTGCATTTCTTGGCCATACCTTCCAAGCACACCAGTGTCATTGTGTTAGGACTTCCTCGATAATAACTATTTAAATAACCATACAGAATGGTTATATTATTATCATCAAATTTTGAGGTAGCTTGCACAATAGCCTTGTATAATTGATCCTTTTTCTCATGTTAGTCTAATGTGTGGCTTACAAATGCCTTATTTCATGTATGCAACTACTTTAATTATTCTATCACATGGCCTTGTTGCTTAATGACCCCATCTACCTACATCTCTGCTATGAGTATGCATATATCGAATTATTATCTGCCAAAAAGTACCGTTACACCAGCATTCAACTTTCTCACACGAAATCCATTGTACACTAAATAGAAATCCTAAGATGAACCTGGAAAAAAATAATGAAATCATTCTCTGCTGGTTGGTGTTGGTTGGGTTACTTGTTAAAAGTGGTGAGGTGTTAGAACCTGAGCTCTCTTTTAGTAAATGTCTTTGATTACTTGACTAGATGGCCTTCCTATTGTCAACTACAAGCTTTGCTGACTGGGTGTAGGTATCATGTCCTGACATTTTCTCAACAACAATCAGTAATGTTGCTGAAATGAAATATTGAGATAACTTCTAAAGCTAGTTTTACATCCACACTTAGAGTTTGCATCACCAGTATGGAACCCCTGTCTTACTTGGCATATCAGTTTCCGAGAAACTGTTTAGAAACATGCAACTAGCTGAATACCTGCTGTTAGGCATCTACCATACTCTGAACATCTTGATTCCCTGGGTATGGACACATTAAAGCTCTGACTTCTGGCAACTGACTGGGTAGACATCCACTGTATTATCGACCGTCTTTCCAACAACAAGCTTAGGCACCTTTTTGAATCCATATGTCTAACACTTGTTGACATGCTCACAAAATTAAAAAAACAATACAGCACCCATGACTTTTGGAAACATTTTTTTCCCGCTCAAAATTGCTGAAGCATGGAATAAACTAATTACATCAGTTGTAAGCTGTTGGGACACTACATCCTTCAAGACCTCCATACTTCCTGAAATTCGCCAGCAGTACACCTAATGTCCTCTACTCCCATCTTTTTCTTTTTTTAAGACTTATCCACTGTTCACTTCCTGTGCATATTCTATGTAATGTTCAGGCAATTTTGGTTACTTTTTCTTACGAGTAGTAGTGCACCTGAGCACTTTAGAAAATAAGTTCATTACTATTATTAAATGTTAACCTTTCAACTCTTTTACAAGATTTTTGTAGCATGAGGACTTTTATCTCTTCTACACAATTGTTAAATGTTAGCACACCAGGTGAAATGCTTAGCAGTATTTTGTCTGTCTTTACGTTCTGAGTTCAAATTCTGACAAAGTCGACTTTGCCTTTCATCCTTTTGGGGTCGGTAAATTATGTACCAGTTGTATACTGGGGTCGATCTAATTGGCTAGCCCCCTCCCCCAAAATTTCGGGCATTGTGCCTAGAGTAGAAAAGAATATTTTGGCTGGATAGGGCCAGTTTAAGTGCTAAAAGGTTAAACTGCGTTGATTATGTTTAATGCCTTATTCATGACAGTAAATATGAACAACAGCATCTACATAATGGCTCAATTTGCAAGAAATAGCAGCCAAATATTCATATCACCTATCCTTGAAAAAGATATATTGAATAATGTAGTCATAAATATGTAAAAATACTGGATTATCATAACTGGAAAATCTAATTGCCAGAAAAACTGAGTTACTTCCCCCGAAAAAGTGGGACCTCAAAGATTCATGTTTTGTTTTGTCACATGTCTCTTTTCAATTCATGTTTCAAATAGCAGATCTGAGATATATTTCTATAGAGATCACTAGCATGTCAAGTTTTTGCTTTTGAGAAAGTGACATAGGGTTTTTCATAAAAGACTGAAGTAGACCTGATTGATTAAACTTATGATCAAAGATATTCTAGCCATGACTATCTCATCTTTTCTTCGGTAGCAATGTATCTAAGACAATATCATATCTGAATATGATTGGGTGTGATTTAAGCAAAATTTGGCTGTTGTTTCTAGCAGTTAGAATGCTCACAAAGAGGCTCCATTGTTGATTTGTGATTGAGTTGTTGTCTTGCCCTAGGTTGGATGATAAATCTTACGGTAAAATACTGAATGATAAATCTTATGATCATAAGCCATTTTTTCATATATTTGGACTACATTGTTATTGAATGTCCTCTGCCTCCTCCCTCTCTTCTTCCTTCTCCTCTGCCTCTCTCTTTTCTTCTTTCTACCTCCTCCCCTCCTCCTCATCATCAAATGTCCACTTTTTCATGATTGCATGGGTTGGACAAAATTCATTGAAGCAGACTTTCAATAGCTGGCTGCCCTCTTCCTGTTGTCAGCCCTCACCTGTTTCCAAGCAAGGTGATATTCCTCCAAGACCAAACATGTTTTGACAGAAGACAGGAAACAAATAGCACTGTTTGTATCATGATGACACGTGTTTACAGTGGAGGCGCAATGGCCCAGTGGTTAGGGCAGCGGACTCGCGGTCATAGGATCGCGGTTTCGATTCCCAGACCGGGCATTGTGAGTGTTTATTGAACGAAAACACCTAAAACTCCACGAGGCTCCGGCAGGGGATGGTGGCGAACCCTGCTGTTCTCTTCCACCACAACTTTCTCTCACTCTTACTTCCTGTTTCTGTTGTGCCTGTAATTCAAAGGGTCAGCCTTGTCACACTGTGTCACGCTGAATATCCCCGAGAACTACGTTAAGGGTACACGTGTCTGTGGAGTGCTCAGCCACTTGCACGTTAATTTCACGAGCAGGCTGTTCTGTTGATTGGATCAACTGGGACCCTCGATGTCGTCAGTGATGGAGTGCCAACAACACATGTTTACAACGATTGCACTATATCAAAAGGACACACGCACACATACACGCACGCACACACACACACACACGTATACAATAGGCAATTTTTCAGTTTCTGCCTAGCAGATTTACTCACAAAGCTTTGATTAGCCTGGAGTGCAACACAGCAGGACTGAACCTGAAACCACATGGTTGTAAAGTGAACCTTTCAATCACGTGGCCATGCCTGCACTTACGAATGTGTTATTAATATGATTTGAGAGAGATTTGGCTGCTATTTCCAGTGGATTGATTAAGTGTATAAGGCTACTTAGTGTTCTGATGGTGGTAGATGACAATGGTGCTGTTCACCCTCAGCTCAGCCTTAATTAAACAGATCTGTGATTAAAGGCAATCCGACTATGACCTTCTGATCTTTATTTTTCAGACATTGTTTATCCATGACTACAATATTCAATATATCTTTTCTTTCTAAAGTCAGTAAGGTGTAATGTAAAGGAGATTTGGCTGCTATTACTAACAGGCTGAATAACCATAGAATGGCTTCCTTGGTTTGTAGAGCAACCATTGTTCTACTAATTTGAGGACACACCTTTTATCTGGACTGCATCAAGAATTTTAAAATGAATGAAAGCAAAATCTTTTTATAAAAATAACATTACTATTCGCTAGATTAATTGTTTGTTTTTAACAAGCTATACTTTCACTGCTATCAGTATTTTGGAAGTATGTTAAATATGTCAATGACATTAGCTCTGTCTTGTTATTCTGAGTGACAGAAACTGTTATTTGTTGCACTTCATTATGCGATAGTATTTCTTCTAATGTCTATTTGTGTTTTGGATGCTTTAAACGAATCTGTTAGTCTTTTGTGTTATGTAGGTGACCTGATATGTGCTTGCTGTTTATAGCACATGTACAGACAGTAGAGTAAAAAAAGGGTGGAAAAAAGTTGCTAACAAAGAGTTCTCACATTTAAATGGAAAACACACGTGTTAATGAGATTGGAATGTACAACATAAATGATCTGCAGAGAAATAAATGAAGTATGATCCCTGTAACTGAGATGACAAAACATTAAGAGCATCATCAGATGTGTGTATGAGCTGGTATCAAAAGGTTCCATGACTAGTAATATTTAATAAAAAAATAACTTATTTACCCAAGTTTTAACACCATCTCCTTTGAAATTATCACCTTGCACAGCAAGACACCAGTCTCAGCCTTCATATCATGGAATCTGGCCTGAAAGTTGTTTTGCCTAAGCAAGTTGAAGACCTTCATCAATTCACTCTGGATCTTGACAATGGTGTTAAAACAGTGACCTGCAGGTGCTAAATCTGGTGAATAGGATGTGTATGGAAGTGATACCATGCTGTTTTTGGTGAGGAGGAGAGCTCAATCATAGGGTGCATTGTCATCATGAAGAATCCAATTCGTTTCACACCACAGATCCAGTTGCTTTTGCCAAATGTCTTTCCTTAGATGCTTCAAAACGTTGTAGTAGAACTCTTGAATGATGGTCTGGCTCTAGGGATCAAATTCTTGAAGCACACTACCACATTTCCACTTGTGGCAGGTCATTGTCTTCCAGGGACATTCTTCCACTTTTGAAGTGCTTGTGCCACTTGAAACATTGTGTACAACCCATTGCCTCATCACTGTAAGCTTGTCAAAGTATGCTCAATGTCTCTGTAGCAGACTTCCCAAGTTTAACACAAAATTTCATGTTGGCTCTTTGTTCCTGTCAATAACAAAACTGCAGACTACAGCATACATGTGATCACAAAAATGCAAATTTCACAACTTGCAAAGCAAGCACAGTGATATCACTCAGCACACTGCCTCATGAAGGTCACTGCTAGCTCCCACTGTGCACACAACTGTGTGCTGCCATTTGTTGGCACACTGAAGAGCTAGTCCAGGAACTTTTTGATACCACCAGAGACAACTTGCATATATATATAAATATAAATAAATATATATATATATGTGTGTATATATATATATATATATATATATATATATATATATATATATATATATCATCATTTAATGTCCGCTTTCCATGCTAGCATGGGTTGGACGATTTGACTGAGGACTGGCAAACCAGATGGCTGCACCAGGCTCCAATCTAATCTAGCAGAGTTTCTACAGCTGAATGCCCTTCCTAAAGCCAACCACTTTGAGAGTGTAGTGGGTGCTTTTACGTGCCACCAGCATGAGGGCCAGTCAGGCAGTACTGGCAACGGCCATGCTCAAGTTGTGTTTTTCATGTGCCACCTGCACAGGAGCCAGTCCAGTGGCACTGGCAACAACCTCGCTCGAATGTTTTTTCACATGCCAGTAAGGCAACACTGGTAACGAACACGTTCGAATGGTGCTTTTTACGCACCACCGGCATGGATCCAGTCAACTGCTCTGGCAGCGATCATGCTGGGATGGTGCTCTTAGCACTCTACTGGCACAGGTGTCAGCCATCGAATTTGCGAATTTGATTTGATTTCGATTTCTCTTGCCTCAACAGGTCTTCACAAGCAGAGTTTAGTGTCCAATGAAGGAAAGGTATGCATAAGTGGGCCGGTTACACCCCTGGCATAGACCACATGTTATGGTCTCACATGGGTTGCTGGGTCTTCTCACACACAGCATATTTCTAAAGGTCTCGGTCACTAGTCATCGCTTTGGTGAGGTCCAATTTTCGAAAGTCGTGCTTCACCATCTCATCCCAGGTCTTCCTGGGTCTACCTCTTCCACAGGTTCCCTCAACTGTTTGGGTGTGGCACTTTTTTACACAGCTATCCTCATCCATTCTCGCCACATGACCATACCAGTGCAGTCATCTCTCTTGCATACCACATCTGCTGCTTCTTAGGTCCAACTTTTCTCTCAAGGTACTTACACTCTGTCAAGTATGCACACCGACATTACACATCCCAGTCATGGTCCATGTTTCACTGCCATGTAGCATGGCTGTTCATACACATGCGTCATACAGTCTGCCTTTTACTCTGAGTGAGAGGCCCTTTGTCACCAGCAGAGGTAAGAGCTCTCTGAACTTTGCCCAGGCTATTCTTATTGTAGCAGCTACACTTTCAGCGCACCCACCCCTGCAACTGACTTGGTCACCTAGGTAACGGAAGCTATCAACTACTTCTAGTTTTTCTCCTTGGAATGTGGAGGAAGTTGTTCTCTGCACATTTTCAGTGTTTATTGCTCCTGAGCATCTGCCACATACAAAAACTATCTTCCCAGTTAGCCTTCCTTCAATATTGCTGCACCTCTTATGTGTCCATAGCTTCCACTGAGTACATCTTATAGAGTTTCTACCTGAGAATACTGTGCCTCAAAGATCAGATAGTTGTTGGATTTCAAGGAATGGTGATAAGCTATAATGCAGGCCAGCCCAATTCCTATGTAGAAAACATGACTATAATAATGGTTTTGAATTTGGCACAAGGCCTGCAAGTTCAGGTTAGGGAGTAAGTGGATTACATAGATCCCAGTGCTCAACTTATTTTATTGACCTTCAAAGGATGAAAGGTTAAGTCAACCTCAGCAGAATTTGAACTCAAAATGTAAAAACAAACAAAATGTGCTAACAGTTTTGCCACTTAGCTGCCTTAGAAAACATTGTGATAGTTATCTTCATAATTATAGTCATTGTCATCATTATTTTTATGTTGTGAAGTTTTTTTAAAATTATTTTGCAGTTTATTGTACTTATAGAAGTGACTAATAATATTCTATAAGCTTTAATTGCATATAAGAACAGCTGTTGATAATATTATTCTATTTTTCAGCTGTTTCAGTTTCTAGTTTTTGTTTACTCTTTTACAAATTTTATTCTCACTTTACATTATTTTTTTTTTTCTTACACATCTGCAAATTTTTACACCACAAATTTTTTTAAAAATAACATTACAGACCAAAAACGTGGGCGATAGTTTACTTTTCTTTCTAATTTATAAAACAAACAGCACCAATTACTTTGTTCAAATCCATTGTTAGGAAGCAAAGAATTAGAGAAGTAGAAAGGTAGGATATAAGAGGATATTTTAAAGCAAAATTAATGGATTAATGGAGACGTAGGAGTGGCTGTGTGGTAAGTAGCTTGGTTACCAACCACATGGTTCCGGGTTCAGTCCCACTGCGTGGCACCTTGGGCAAGTGTCTTCCACTATAGCCTCGGGCCGACCAAAGCCTTGTGAGTGGATTTGGTGGACGGAAACTGAAAGAAGCCCGTCGTATATATGTATATATATATATGTATATTTATGCGTGTGTATATGTTTGTGGGTCTGTGTTTGTCCCCCCAACATTGCTTGACAACCGATGCTAGTGTGTTTACGTCCCCGTAACTTAGCGGTTCAGCAAAAGAGACTGATAGAATAAGTACTAGGTTTCCAAAGAATAAGTCCTGGGGTTGATTTGCTCGACTAAAGGCAGTGCTCCAGCATGGCCACAGTCAAATGACTGAAACAAGTAAAAGAGGATAAGAAGATCTAACATACAGGGTGTTTAGGCTAAATTTGACAACTTTTATGTCTCCTGTTTTCAGGAACAGCTTGGTGTTCAGTGAATAGTCAGTGAGAAAGAGTTTGCTGGCATTGAGGACTGGGAGTCATTTGAATTTTGGAAAAGAGCTACCAGTATCATAATGGTTCACACCAGGTATCAATATACTGATATCATGACTGTTGTCAGTGCTTTGTGAACACAGGAAAAGCTGTAAGATGTAACATGGCTGCTACAATGGAAACTACAAAGCTGTGGCCAGCAGGATGCAGCAGGCATTCTGACTGCATGCAAGAATTCCTCCCCACATCTTTGAACATGGCTTTAGGCTCAATTCAGATGGCTATGGGAAGCTGTGGGAAACTGTGGTCAAAACCAAGCTGGAGAGGGTTGCTGCTGAAAGGCCATATGTGTGGTAGCAGGATTTGGTTCCTTGCCATACCTTCAGAAAGAATCAATGGTTGTCAGGGAATTTCTATGACTTCACTAACCTTAATTTCTGGCCTCCTAATTCCCTCAACTGTAATCCCATGGACGACTGTGTGGTGCATGGTTGAGAAAGACACCAGCCGCTTTACCTGCAACACCAAGGCCAAGCTGGTGACAAAGACTAAGAAGGGGTTTAAAGATCTTTCCAGGGACACAATGAGGAATTCATGCACCAGTTTTTAGAGCTTTCTTGAGGCCATGGTGGAAGCTGAATGTGGCTACTTTGAGTAATCTGTTATTTTCCCCAGCCATAATCTAGTTATTTTGTTTTTTTTTAAATGCTTTTATTTTTTTTGATAAGATGTTGTGGTTTCTTTTCCATTCATGCATGCTGTCAAATTAAATGTGAGCATCTACTGTTTATGGTATGAAAATCAACTTCAGCTCAGTTCCATTTTAAGGCATTGAGATACTGAGCTTTGCCCAGGGGCCTCACTGGTCAAGGAGTTCAGCTCTGATCTATGTATACTATGGCTTGCTATCAATAAATAAATACCATTGAGCCCGGTGCATTGATCTAACCAGAAGCCTATAATGATGCTAAGTTGGCCCAGCCTCAACCTACTCTAATTATTCCTCTTGCATACATCCGTATGCTTCCCTCATCATCATACCTCTCAGATTTCGACTTTGATTTCAGTGAATCCGTTTGCAAAAATACCTGCATGTGTGTACACATTATATTAGTGGATCTTTTTAAGATGACATGTAATTGTATCAATGCATCTTTCACTGTAATTGTCTACGTGTGTTCAGTACTGTCGCTTCGTGCGTTGACCTTTCAACTTGCTTCATCCGTCAAATTCTTTTCGGTTTTCCCCACTTCCTGCTTGGTTTTTACTCATTCCATCTCCGCTTTCTTTTGGTGAACTTCTCCCACACATCTTGTTCCAATCCCTCTTTATTTCTTACTACCACTTTCACTGACTCCCTCGCACTTCATTTACGACGAAGTCAGCAACTATTTGGGGTTTTTTGCTGATTATTTTCCGTTGAAGAGCAATGCACGAAATGCTTAACTTTCGGTAATTGACCGTATCTACGATCGCAAATTCTCCCAAACTAATCACTGAATTAACATAAAATTAATTTTCGACTTTCTCTGTTACAAAATTGTAAAATCTGATTGATTTCCGTAAGAGTGTAAGTTCCACAACAAACTACCGAGCTCCGGTCCTTTGAAACGATCTCCCGTGTTTCATATTGGAGTTTTGTTGTTATGTAAACAATATTGACATCCGTCAGTGTCATATAAATAAATTTAAGTTCTTTTTAAATATTGAATAACATAAACCATTGTTAAAAAATAATCACCGAATTTTGATACTCAAACTGTGACTGAGATTTTTACGAAAGCAAGGCTACCCTTTATTAGTTAAGTCTGCATTATCATTTAGTTTCGTGCTGTGTCTGAAATGTTGTGTATGTCAACAAAGAAGTAGTTTCTTTCAGTGAATCAGTTTCTCTATGATGAGAAAAGGTGAGTTGATTTGCTTTCAAATCTTCAAGTTGAAGACGATCGTTTCTGTTCAAATGAAGCATCTTTGTCTTGTAAATATAACTACAGTAGGAAAACATCGGGTACCCCTTCAGTTTCGTACCACAAGAGAGGTCACTCTCAATGTGTTTGTGTGTATATGTGGTTTGACATTATTATTATGTTTATACCACTCCAAGCTAATACAAGTTATCCTGTCCTTACTTTGTTTAGACGGATACTCTAACAAACATTTGGAGTGGTTTGTTCCACTGGACCCGTGTCGGATAATACTGGTAACATGAATTACTGAGCATAACGATATATATATATATATATATATATATATATATGTTAATTCTCCCTAGGGGTCAGCCACATTTAAGTGGCAATATACTTCACTTTATTTATATATATATATATATATATATATATATATATATATATATTCATATAATGATATCTACCAAATGTATTGTAAGATAAATTACGTTTTATACAGAAATGTATACATAGGTAATAAACTTTAATATATATGGATTTAGCGTCAAAGCTTTTATTTATTTATATATATATATATATATCCATAGATATATATATCCATATATATATATATCCATATATATATATATATATATATATATCTCCATAGAAAAAAAAATTATGGAGAAACTAAAATATTAAAATATCTACAAAAATTCTCCAATATGGTGTTTAATTGCTTATAAAAAGCCATATAACGTTTAATTACACTTTGTAATCAGAGGCACTCCCTTCAGCTCATAAACTGTTTACTTACATGTGTGGAATCTCCAAATATCTACAAAAATTCCAAGTTGCACTGTTGATGTCAGTAAAATATATCATAAAACGGTAATCAGCTTGGTTTAATTAATCTTTACAGTCAATTATTGTAAAATGATGATTTCTTTGTAAATTTGGTGAATGTAGCATGTTGTTACTTATTATTCGTTAATAAATTTTCTCGTTAGAATAGAAAATGCATAAATAAATGATGATGGGGTATCATATCTGAAGTTATTCCTTTTATGCTCGAAATAACGACGACATGCATTGTAAAAATTAAATTCCGTCGCCCAACATGCTAACATGCTAGATAGCCGTCATATCCATAGAAATAGATTTCATTGCAGACGGTTGAGTGTGTTTGTTTCTTACTGCCACTTGCTAGTTCATGTGGAAGGTATGAAACTGAAAGAGCGTCAAATATCGGCAGCTGCATAATTTGTACCAAGTTGGTGTGTAAGAGGGGACAAAAGATGTAACAGAACTGAAGTGAACGGTGAAAGAATTACGTTTTATTTAAGGATGACAATAATAAGTAGTCGTCGTAAGCACGCCGCTACGTTCTGAGTTCAAATTCCGTCTACCGCTACGTTCTGAGTTCAAATTCCGCCGAGGTCGACTTTGTCTTTCATCCTTTCAGGGTCGATTAAATAAGTACCAGTTACGCACTGGGGTCGATATAATAGACTTAATCCGTTTGTCTGTCCTTGTTTGTCCCCTCTGTGTGTAGCCCTTTGTGGGCAGTAAAGAAATAAGAAACGTTAGCACGCCGGGCGAAATGCTTAGCGGTATTTCGTCTGTCGCTACGTTCTGAGTTCAAATTCCGCCTAGGTAGACTTTGCCTTTCATCCTTTCGGAGTCGATAAATTAAGTACCAGTTGCGTAGTAGGGTCGATGTAATCGACTGCCCCCCCCCAAAAAAAAATTTCGGGCCTTGTACCTAGAGTAGAAAAGAATAATAAGTAGTCGTTGTCAGGCGCCGAGCTGGCAGAAACGTTAGCACGCCGGTATTTTGTTTGTCTTTACATTCTGAGTTCAAATTCCGCCTAGGTAGACTTTGCCTTTCATCTTTTCGACTAGCTCCCTCCCCCAAAATTTCGGGCCTTGTGCCTGGAGTAGAAATGAATAGTAAATAGTCGTGTAAGGCAGGGCTTCCCAACCCCTGTGCCTCAGACTGAGTCCCACAAAATCTTTTATCTTTTACATTAGACCGCTACCATGCTGGGACACCACCTTGAATTTTTTCGCTCAAATAAATTGACTTCAGTACTTACTTTTTGTAAGCCTTGTACTTATTATATTGGTCTAACTGCTAAGTTACAAGGATGTAAATTATAGCTATCAGTACTGGCTGTAGTTTCTATAGAATATCTGTAGAAACAAACTTTAAAATAATGTAACAAGCCCTGCTGACGCAGTGGGATGTGGTACTGACTTACAAAAGCATTTAGTATACTTCATAGCATATTGTGTTTGCATAACGAAGTGCCACGTACCTACAAAGCTTTAATATATTCTTTTATTCTTCTATTACTTGTTTCTGCGGCCATGCTGGAGCACTGACTTAAAGGGTTTTAGTTGAAAAAATCGACCTCAGGACTTATTCTTTGTAAGCCTAGTATTTATTTCATCGGTGTCTTTTGCTGAACTGTTAGAATACGGGGACATAAACACACCAGCATCGGTTGTCAAGCGATAGTGATGAGACAAATACAAACACACATACACGACGGGCTTCTTTCAGTTTGGCCTGAGGATGTAGTAGAAGACACTTGCTCAAAGTGCCACACAGTGGGACTGAACCTGGAACCATGTGGTTTGGGAAGCCAGCTTCTTACCACACATCCATGCCTGCGTCTAAATATATAAAAAAATTAATATAGATACTCATGTGCAATGTGTTACCAAAAAGGTAAACCATAATTGTCACTAAATATGACTAGGGTGTTATAACATTGCTAGAAATAAGAGCTAAAAAGCTCTAATACTGTAGTTAAAGTATGTAATTCTATACATATGTACTGAAAACACCAGTTGAGAAATTCTCTATACTGACTGGTCAGTGTCGGCTAATTCTATAGCCTCATCAATAGGGACTGTTCAATTTGGCTGATTCCAGACTTAATTCTCTGTCAGTACATATGTATTCACCATGTATATATATGTATATATATCATATAATACATATATATGTGCCCTAGATTTACTTGTGTGCTTGTATTGAGCTGGTTAATTATGATATATTTTAAACATCTGAATTGTCATGGATGGCTTCATTACCATGTTGTAGGGTACGTGTGGAATGTCATTGACTGTGTGAATAATTATTGAAGCAAAGCCATAAACCCTTAATTTTAATATTTATTGGCTGACGTATTTGGTGTTAGCTATTTACTATGAAAAATGTTAATAATACAATTGCCAACTGATATATTGTGTTGGCTATATTAATAATATGAAAATACTAATAATATAATTGCCAACTGGGAAGAGAGGAAATCCATGCCTTGTCTATAGAAGCTACTTGTGGGATATCATGTAGAAGCTACTTGTGTATGTTCAGAATCAGTCTGTCTGAGTAAGAAGTTGTCTGCACAAAAGTCCAAAGCTGCCTGCTTGAGTACTGGAGGTTGTCTGCTTGGCAAGATATGAGGTGTGTGAATCAATCAGTTGCTTTCAATACTCCGCAATGAGTTAAGCTCCAAACTGTTTCTTAAGGTGAAAAGGGGTTAAATTTTAGAACATCTGAGTAAACCATATCACACCACAGCTTTATGCTGGTTGGTCAATTTGTAGATCAATCACATGAAACTGTGGTTCATTTGTGATGTCTAACTGAGTATCTAGTGGTTAAGGTTCAAATCCCTGCTACCTGTGTAATAATTAAGTTGTATATTATGCACGTAACTGTCTTATGTTATGTGCATGATCCTCAAGTCTGTGGAAAAATTGTCTTGCATGAAACTGGTTTGGGATGTAAAAAATGCTGGGGACTGCTGGTGTAAAAGATGAGTGATATAGTTTCTGTGGGTTGGAGTTGTTCTGTAGGTGCATGGTAACCATGGAGTCCCTGATTTGGAAGACTCATGAGTAGAATCTTATAGACAGAAACTGCAGAAGCCTGTTAAGTGATCTTTCAATACAAATATGTACATCTAGCATTCCTATTGGCAAAAATTGAGAATTACTTACTGCACTGAGGTTCATAAATTTTCTGATGTATAAATTAAAGCATCATAAATTAAGATTCTGCAAGGCAGATGAAAAACAAAAACAAAAAAAAAGGGTCCTTTCCTATCCTCAGTTTCCCCTTCTGTTTTAATTTCTGTAATTTTTCAGTCTTCTGTCAAAATTTTGTTTTTCAGATTAATGTTTGGAACATCTGAAATGATTTTAAAAAAAACAAAAGTTTATTTTTTCCCCTTTTTTAAAAATTTGTCCCCTCTCCTCCATTCTGTAACTTAACTTTATCATTTTGCTATTTTTTCCAAATTTATATTTTTTAAACATCAGAGACTGTGATTATGTAAAAAGAATTTCATAAATTCAGTTGTTTAGTGGAGTTTAAAAATTTCAATTAAAAAAATTTTTGTTCATTTAAAAATCTAAAAACCTTGATGTTTCAGGATGAAGGAAAAAAAAAAGATCAACTTGAAATAAGTTGTATAAGAAAAAGAAATAATCAAATATATTTCTGTACATCTGTTCAATGTACTGGATTGATTATTTTTCATTTTGGTGAAAAATAAAAATAAAAAAAGGTCCTATTTCAGATGGTAAATCGTAGGATGCCCAATAAATTTTGATTTTTTTTTTTTTAAGAATCTTAATTTCAGCTGTTTAAAACATTAAGCTGAGAAAAGAAATTTTGGAAGAAAGCCACACTTGAAAAATTACAGAAATTGTGTGTGTCAGAGGGGTTGGTGCAAATTGGGTGTTAAGAGAGTAATTAGAAAGAGAGAGAGAGAGAGAGAGAGAGAGAGAGAGAGAGAGAGAGAGAGAGAGAGAGAGAGAGAGAGAGAGAGAGAGAGAGAGAGAGAGAGAGAGAGAGAGAGAGAGAGAGAGAGAGAGAGAGAGAGAGAGAGAGAGCTACATGATAATTGCTAGTAAAGAGATTGAATAGAAATATGAACAAGTGCAGTCTTCTCTCTTGCATACTACATCCAGTTCCTTTTATATCCACCTTGTCCCCCAACACATTTGCGCATATTAATATTACATATTGCATCAGAGCATACTTGCTTCATTTTTTTGTAACCATTGCAAATCTTCTGCATTCAAGGGGTATATTCCACTACCATGCAGTATTGCATTTTGTACACATGTATCATACAATCTATTTTATTCCCTTTTACTTTAACTCTTAGTATTTTTCCTTTTTCTAATAACCTCTGAAGTAACATGTAATTTGTCTTTTATATCATATACTATTTATCTATTTCAGGTTGTCTAAAAACATTGACTTGAGAATTTCACACCCAATATGGAGCCAAAAAAATTTGTCAGATTTCAAAGACTGAAAAATAACCTTGTCATTTGGTTTTGTGTCTGCAAACTTAAATTAATGTGAAATATTTCTTCTCAAGTGGTTTTTAACTGCAATGATTTAATTGGCAATATACTACCTGATGGTTCTGAGCCCAGATTAAACTGAGAAAATCTTCCATGATAATTTAACAGACCTGTGTATAATGTCTCTCATATCTGAGTGTACGTTAAGACTGGAGCAAAATTACATATACTTTATATATTGATACATTTTTATCTTTAGTCAGAAGAATAGTCTCTGAGAAGATAAATTCATACTTTGACAAGGCGCATTGTTCTGGAAAATATAATCTTTAACCCTTTAACCATATCCAGCCCAAATTTTCCACTTGTTTTATTTTCAAACAGGCCAGATCTGGTTTCTCACACCTATCCAACAATATGCAATCACGTCACCAAAACCTCAAAGCTACCAGATAAAGCATGGTTAATTCAAAGCAATGGGAATAAGCATTACATTTGACAAAGTACTCTGAAGGCTGAAGAGTAAAAGAAATATTTCTTTGTTGTAAATTACAACGCGAAAAAAAAAAAAAAAAAAAATTCTGCAGTGTCTAATTAACAAGACTTTTATTATGGAGAAGAAAGTGTGTGAAAGCGAGGCCTATGATAAAACACAACTTGAAAATATTGATGTTTCTCCTGAAACTAAGGAAGAAAAACCAAAGAAATCATATTCCTGTGACTTATGTAAGAAGACATTCAAAAACAAAAGTCAGTTAATCCAACATAAATTAATTCACAGAGGTGCAAACCTTTACCATTGTGAAATTTGCAGTAAAACATTTTCTCATAGTAGTCTTTTATCTATGCATGTACGTATTCACACAGGAGAGAGGCCCTATCACTGTACTATCTGTGGTAAAACGTTCGCTGTAAGTAGTGCGTTTTCTCGACATAAACGCATTCACACAGGTGTGAAACCACACCACTGTAATATTTGTGGTAAAGCATTTTCTGAATCTAGAAACTTATCCATCCATATACGTATTCACACAGGTGAGAAGCCCCACCATTGTGATGTATGTGGTAAATCATTTTCACAAAGCGGTCATTTGTCTAACCATATCCGTATTCACACAGGGGAGAAGCCATACTGTTGCGTTGTCTGTGGAAAAGCTTTCACTGAAAGTAGTAGTTTATCTAGCCATAAACGTCTTCACACTGGAGAAAAACCATATCAGTGTGATATCTGTGGTAAATCATTCTCTGTCTCCAAATATTTATCAAATCACAAATATATTCACTCAGGTGAGAACCAATGTTACTGTGATATCTGTGGTAAAACATTCTCTAATTTTAACACTATGTTTTGCCATAAACAAATTCACACAGGTTTTAAATTATATCATTGTGATATTTGTGATAAAACATTTTCTCACAAAAGGAATTTACTTCGCCACAAACACATTCACACTGGAGAGAAACCATACCACTGTGATATTTGTAGTAAAAAATTTTCTGAAAGAAGCAATTTATTTCGCCATAAACGTATTCACACTGGAGAAAAACCATATCACTGCGATATCTGTGATAAAACATTTTCTGAAAGGAGCAATTTATTTCGCCATAAACAAATACATTCAGGACAGAAATCATACTAATGTGATGTATGTGCTTAAATTTTATCTGTAAATTATATTTAATAATATATTAGAAATTGTTCTCTAAGCTACCATACAGTAATATATGATACCAGTAATATATGTGGAGAGAAACATTGGCTGGAAATAAACAATTGAGTTCCCATGCTACAGTACCTCAATTTGTTCACTATACATGCCATGATGTGTTGTTATATTATCCTTGATTATTTTGTCAGAGCAGGAAAATATTCCTACCATGATAGGAGTTATGTGGAAGACATTGATACCCTCATTATTTGCTTACATTCGGTTTTCCATGCTTGCATAAGTTGGCTTGGTCGGCACAATCTCTTGCTACTTGTCATAATCCTTTGTTGTCTAATATAACAGAAAATTATCAATTTTATGGTTGTGTACATCATCTCTGCATGTCTTCTCACTGTGAATGCTTAGGTAATGGTGACATTTCTTTATGTTTCACAAATATATCCTGTACATCAGCAGTTCAGTGTGTGAAAACCAGTGTAATAAAACTTGGAACAAATAAGGGTTGGCATCAGGAAAGGCATCTGACAGTAGAACATTGCCTTGGAAAAAATGCAAAAAAAAAAAAAAATGCTGGTGACGTTTTTGCTATCACTAATCCCTTTTCAGCATGTACTGGGTGCATTTTATCATGCCCTATACCCCAGTAAAATATATGTGAACCATGTGTAAATTTTAGTTACTGTATAATTTCCTAGTATGGTGGTTAAATTAAACGTAAACTTATACTCATCATTGTAAATAAAAATACATAGTATTGCCAAAGTCCTGTGAAAAATATCCATGACAAAAAAAATCTATGGAAATATCAGTGTTGTTGTTGTCTTTTGTAAAATGTGGTTTTCTTAAGTGAGTGAACTTATATAATAACTGTACTAGAGAATGCCATAGAGCAAATGTGAAGTCAGTGTTTGTTTTTACATGTTGTTGTTGGCACTCCGTTGCTTACAACGTCGAGGGTTCCAGTTGATCCAATCAACAGAACAGCCTGCTCGTGAAATTAACGTGCAAGTGGCTGAGCACTCCACAGACACGTGTACCCTTAAGGTAGTTCTTGGGGATATTCAGCGTGACACAGTGTGACAAGGCTGACCCTTTGAATTACAGGCACAACAGAAACAAGAAGTAAGAGTGAGAGAAAGCTGTGGTGGAAGAGTACAGCAGGGTTCGCCACCATCCCCTGCCGGAGCCTCGTGGAGCCTTAGGTGTTTTTGCTCAATAAACACTCACAACGCCCAGTCTGGGAATCGAAACCGCGATCCTATGACCGCGAGTCCGCTGCCCTAACCATTGGGCCATTGCGCCTCCACTGTTTTTACATATATGTTGATGAAAATTAAGATGTCCAAGTCATGACAAGTATGGGTATGAAAATGAGAGCAAGTGTGGTTATGACTAGTTTCAGTAAATGTTTTGCCAGCTTATTGATTTCCATTTGACTTAGGCACTAATTCAGTAAACAGGACCCATTGAAATATTGGTCAAAGAGGTATACGCAGTGTTCAGTCAATACAGTGGTTAGCTGTTCAACAGAGAGCACACCCAATGTCAGGTTTACTTGGTATTCACTTCCCTTGAGTTTATACCATATAGGCAGTAAGGGGTTAGTCTTCATAAATGCCATATTTCTAAACTATATATATGTATCAGTATAGGCACATAGCTCAATGGTTAGAACGTTGGGTTCATAACCATGAGGTAGTGAGTTCGATTCCTAGACTCGGCTGTGTCTTTTGTTCTTGAGCAAGATACTTTATTTTTCATGTTGCTCCAGTTAACTCAGCTGTAGAAATGAGTTGCGACGTCACTAGTGCTGAGCTGTATCAGCCTTTTAGTTTCCCTTGGATAACATAGGTAGCATGGAGAGGGGAGCCACAGTCGACTACTCGTCTTCCATAAACAACCATGCCTGGACTTTTACCTCGGAGGGGAACTTTCTTGGTGCAATCTCATGGTCACTCATGACAAAAGGGGGTCTTTACCCTTACTCTTTATATGACACTTGATTCTGTGTTTGACCAGGAACTTTGATGTCGTGTTACTGATATATATTTAAAGCAAGTAAAAGCAGTACAGTCTTTCTTAATTGTTACTTTACATGTAATACAAATAATCAGGTATCTCTTTTACTCTTTTACTTGTTTCTGTCATTTGACTGCGGCCATGCTGGAGCACCGCCTTTAGTCGAACAAATCGACCCCAGGACTTATTCTTTGGAAGCCTAATACTTATTCCATCGGTCTCTTTTGCCGAACCGCTAAGTTACGGGGACGTAAACACACCACCATCGGTTGTCAAACGATACTGGGTGGGGGGTGGGGGGGACAAACACAGACACACAAACATATACACACACATACATATATATATACATATATACGATGGGCTTCTTTCAGTTTCCGTCTACCAAATCCACTCACAAAGCTTTGGTCGGCCCGAGGCTATAGTAGAAGACACTTGCCCAAGGTGCCACGCAGTGGGACTGAACCCGGAACCATGTGGTTGGTAAGCAAGCTACTTACCACACAGCCACTCCTCTGAAATTATCTTTCAACATTGATGTTTCAAAGTTGCAGTATTTCTAAATTGCTGAAGGATTTTATAAGTCTAAGATAAATGAATTCGAAATTGCGTAGGATTATTACTTATTTTATTTCTTATTTATTTGATCTCTGGGTAGATGAGTTTAGACATTTTTAGTTGCATGTTTTAGCTGTTAATCACTCGGTCAGACTGTGCTTCATTTTGGAGGTCTTTGGAGTCGTTCCCCCTAATTAAATGTTAGGCTAATGCTTCTTTACTTCTGACTATGGTGTAAGAGCGGAGTCGTCTCCCTTACATCTATCAGAATTAATCATTAGCTTAATGTTTCTATTTTTTTTTTGTTACCTCGCTGCATCTGATAGAATCGCTTCACTAAATTATTTACGGGATTTAGTGTTTTTGTTTTAAATGCACATTATGCCAGAATTTATTTTACTTTGTATATTTCTGACAATAAAATACCAGTAATTTACTCGTGCCAATTAAATCAACTACTTGCAACCGTCCAAAAGTTCTTAGATCCGTAGGCCACTTATGCTATGCATTATCTTTTATTTGTTTCAGCCATTAGACCGTGGCTATGCTGGGGCACCACGTTAAAGGGTCTTAGTCGAACAGATCGACCCCAGTACTTATTTCTTTTTACAGTCTGGCACTTGTTCTATCGGTTTCTTTTACCCAAATACTAAATTGCAGGGACGTAAACAAACCAACTCCGGTTATCAAATACACACCCATATACGACGAGCTGTTTTTTAGTTTCCGTCTATCAAATTCACTCAAAAATGTTTGGTCGGACCGATGCTATGCTATACAAGAAGACTGAACCCGGAACCATGTGGTTGGGAAGCAAACGTCTTACTACACAGCCATATCAATGATAACTTAGCATCGTTTCCTAAGCACATCTACGATATTAATTTTCTGAAAATCTTCATTCGGTATGCATAATGCATACATACATACATACATAATACATACGTACATACATACACAGGCGTAGAAGTGGCTGTAGCCTTGCTTACCAACCACATGGTCCCGGGTTCAGTCCCACTACGTGGCACCTTGGGTAGGTGTCTTCTACTATATCTTCGGGCCGACCAAAGCTTTGTGAGTGGATTTGATAGACAGAAACTGAAAGAATCCCGTCGTATATATATGTTTGTGTATCTGTATCTTTTCCCCCCACCATCGCTTGACAACCGATGCTGGTGTGTTTACGTCCCCGTAACTTAGCGGTTCGGCAAAAGAGACCGATAAAATAAGTACTAAGCTTACAAAAAATAAGTCCTGGGGTCGATTTATTCGACTAAAGGCGGTGCTCCAGCATGGCCGCAGTCAAATGACTGAAATAAAAGAATAAAATGCATACACAGTTGTGTACTACTTTCTTTTGAATTTAGTCTTCTATTACATTCTCTCCTATTTCTCGGAAGAAACAGAAATAAAGAGTACCAGAATTGTATTAAACAGAACAAGAAGAAGGAATAAAAAAAGGAAATTAAAATATAATACGAGAAACAGTTGTAGAAGAAAAGAAATACAAACAAAAGGAACGGCTGCAGGTAACGGAAAATAGTAGACATTCAGAAAGGAACGGAAGAACGAGATACAAGGTGAAGAAATCTCAAGGGAAGAACGAATAAAAAAAAGAATAGGTGTAGAAGGAATATATAAGAAGAAATAGAAATAAGAAGGAAGTCAAAACAATTGGAAGTAGAAATATAAAACAAAAATAGAAGATGAGGATGTAAAAAGAGCAGGAAAAGGAGCCATCTATATGGCTCCGGGTTCAATCTGACTGCGTGGCACCTTGGTGTCTTGTACTATAGTCTTGGGCCGACGAAAGCCCTGTGAGTGGATTTGGTAGACGTATGTATACATACATACATACATGCATTATATATATATATATATATATATATATATATATATATATATATATATATATATAATTTAAAGGTCACAATACATGTATTAAAGCGCTACTAATAGTTTCATATGTTGAGAGACCTCAAACATATTCTTCAGGCGCAAACCACATATAACGAACTAAAAAATTGAATAAATAGAAGAAACGCGATGAAGCTGCGAAGGCAGCATATACTTTTCAACTCTAGCCACAAGGCCGGAAATTTTTGGGAGGAGATTAAGTCGATTAGATCGACTCCAGTACGCAGCTGGTACTTAATTTATTGACCCTGAAAGGATGAAAAGTAAAGTCGACCTCGGCGGAATTTGAACTCAGAACGTAGCGGCAGACGAAATACCGCTAAGCATTTCGCCCGGCGTGCTAACGTTTCTTATTTCTTTATTGCACATATGTGGAGGCGCAATGGCCCAGTGGTTAGGGCAGCGGACTCGCGGTCAAAGGATCGCGGTTTCGATTCCCAGACCGGGTGTTGTGAGTGTTTATTGAACGAAAACACCTAAAGCTCCACGAGGCTCCGGCAGGGGATGGTGGCGAACCTTGCTGTACTCTTCTACCACAACTTTCTCTCACTCTTACTTCCTGTTTCTGTTGTACCTGTAATTCAAAGGGTCAGCCTTGTCACACTGTGTCACGCTGAATATCCTCGAGAACTACGTTAAGAGTACACGTGTCTGTGGAGTGCTCAGTCACTTGTACGTTAATTTTACGATCAGGCTGTTCCGTTGGTCGGATCAACTGGAACCCTCGACGTCGTAAGCGACGGAGTGCCAACAACAACATTGCACACACACACACATACACACACACACACACACACACACACACACATATATATATGTGTGTGTGTGTGTGTGTCTATGTAATTATATGTGTCTATGTGTGTGTATCTTTGTGTCTGTGTTTGTTCCCCCACCATCGCTTGACAACTGGAGTTGGTGTGTTTACTGCCCAGTAACTTAGCGGTTTGACAAGAGAGACGGACAGAATAAGCACTAGGCTTAAAAACTAAGTCCTAGGTTCGATTTGTTCGACTAAAACCCCTTGAAGGCTGTGCTCCAGCATGGCTGCAGTAAAATGACTGAAACGAATGAATAAAAATAAAAAGCAAAAAGAAGAAATATTGAAAACTAGAAAAGGAAGAAAAAAGAAAAAAGGAAAATAGATGTTGGAAAAAATAACAATGGGAGAAAAATGAAAAGAAATAGGATAAAAAGAAAAAAAGAACAGAAAAATAGGGAAGGAGGAAAAAGAAGAAACAGAAAAAGTAGAAAAAGAAGGAATGAAAATAGAAAAAGGAGAAACAAAGAACAAAAAAGTAGAAAACAAGAAAAAGCATATAAAAAAGGAAGAAAAAATAATTGAAGAAACAGGGATAAGAAGAAATTGGGTTAGAAGAAGGATAAAAAAAAGAAAAAAGAAAGAAATAGGAATAGAAATATGTAGAACTGAAAAATGAGAAAGGAAAAGATAAAAGAAATGTGACCGCAGCCACTTGGCTGAAACACATAAATAAAATAAATAAAAGAAGCAGAAATAAATATAGAAAATATACTCTTTTACTCTTTTACTTGTTTCAGTCATTTGACTGCGGCCATGCTGGAGCACCGCCTTTAGTCGAGCAAATCGACCCCAAGACTTATTCTTTGGATGCCTAGTACTTATTCTATCGGTCTCTTTTGCCGAACCGCTAAGTTACCTGGACGTAAACACACCAGCATCGGTTGTCAAGCGATGTTGGGGGGACAAACACAGATACACAAACATATACACATACATACATACATACATACATACATATATATATATATATATATATATATATATATATATATATATATATATATATATATATATATATACATATATACGACGGGCTTCTTTCAGTTTCCGTCTACCAAATCCACTCACAAGGCTTTGGTCGGCCCGAGGCTATAGTAGAAGACACTTGCCCAAGGTGCCACGCAGTGGGAATGGACCCGGAACCGTGTGGTTGGTAGGCAAGCTACTTACCACACAGCCACTCATGCGCCTAGCTAATAAAATATAGAAAAATAGAAATGAATAGAAAACATTAAAATAGAAACAGATGAACGAAAAACAGAGGAAACAAATACAAGATGAAGAATTTAAAAAAGAAACCCAAGGAACAGAGTCTGTCAACCTAATTCGACACAGGAGGTATGGATCAACTCGGGTCGACATTTATCCAAGATGCGACGCAGCTGGATCGAACTTGGGACATTAATAAAATACAAATAAAGAAAGAGAAGATGACACAAGAGAATCAGAAAAAAGAAAACATGAAGGAACAGAGACAGTAGACGATATAGTAATGGAAGAAATCGAAATAGAATTTCAGCCTATTGTCTGTTGTCTTTACAAATGGAAGATTTTCGTAAGCACAAACTGAATTTTTAAAACTGAGTGACTTCGTAATGACCAAAAAGCTACAACAACCAATTGACTCCCAACAACTACAGATAAACTCATGTTTTTGTTGACTGACATCAACAGAATCATTAATGAATCAAAAGTTGCTGATTGTAAGTCAGTCAAGCTTTGATTTAGCTGATTTTATATAAAGGAAAGAACAAAAGAGAGATATATGGACACTCAGTCACGCAAATTCAGTCTAGGACTGTGACTGATGGACTAGATGGAAACAAACGCAGTCATGCATCACATCAGACGCTGTTGACAATCGGACGATGTGAATGGACTAAACTGCTACCAGTCTATAACTGGCAGGGGACACACACATTCATTCTTTCGAACTCTTTCTCATCTACACACAATCACACAAGCTGTTCAGTTAAATTATTAAGACGAGCACAGAATCATACCACAGCGTTAGTCTCATTTTCCGACATTGCTTTCTTTTCTTGTAACCGTCGTATTCTATTTTCAACTTGCATCAATAAAGCAGATGATATTCTGACCCCACGCCCCCTCCCCAAACTCTTGTTTTCCTTTAAAATCTATCATCATTGTTAATTTAACCTTATCGTTACAGAAAGAAACAAACATCCAGATAGATGATATTGATATGGATGAAGAAGAAATAGAATTCTAAGTAGTGGAGTGAGAAATAAGCAAGATTACAGAAATAATTTAAAATGGATAAAATAATTTAAAATGGATAAAATAAAAATAGAGTCTACAAATATAGACGAAGTAGAATAGAATTACTAAGAAAAATAGAACTATACTGAATGAAAATAGAAATAGAAGTGAGAAAGAAGTTATGGAAAAAGAAATACGAAGATAGAAAGGTTGTTTCTAATTATATCTCTCTTTACTATATTTCTATCTCATGTTTTTGTATTTCTGATTCTTCGGTTCTATTTATTCTAATTCTTAAATTTTCAGCTCTTCTTCGTCTTGCATGAGATTTATTTCTTCTGAAGAAACTGAAGTTTAAAAAAAAAGCACAAAAAGTAGAAATCGGAGGAAAGAAACAAGAAGATAAATGGAAGGAATTGAAAGAGAAAAATAAAAAGAAGAAAAAAATTGAATTGAAACTGAACTAAAATTGATAGAAGTAAAAAAATTGCAAATAAAAATAAAGAAATGGAAATAGAGAAAATTTGGAAGCTGACGAAGTACAAGGATAAAAGCAAAAGAATTACAAGAAAAGGTAAAAGAAGACAAAATAGCAGTATGTGAAATATGATCTAAAAAATCACCCCCAAAACCCAGAATTAGATAAAGCAATAAACATGGCTGATGATATAGTAATTGAAGGAAAAGAAACAAATCAGTACTTCTCCAACATTTTAAACTATCGCCCCCCGCCCTTTATGCTACGATATACACCTACCGTCATTTTTAATGTTTATACACGTAGTATTAGGCCCGAGTAATTTAATTCTGAATACTAGATTGATGTGGGTGACTACTTACCACAACTCCACTTTACTATAAGTATATCCTGTAGTGAACGTCATAAACATAGGAAATAGGGTATAAGATGTTTTGGCATAACTGTTTTACACAGCAGTTTTGGCGTCGCCTCACTGGCGTCACCTCATTGGGTCGACATTGATTTATTTGATATTAGACGTTTTAATAGTTCTCTTGTCCTCTTCGCTTCTCTGTTTATGTGTAGGAGGCAAGGGGTAAGTGCTAATGTCAACCTTGTTTAATTAATAAATTATGTGTGTCTGTCTATCTATCTATCTATCTATCTATCTATCTATCTATCTATCTATCTATGTATATATTTCTGCGCGCATGCATTTGTGTGTGTGTGTGTATGTGTGTTTGCCTCCAGTGCCAAAAATATACTGTCGCCAAAACAGGTCGAATGTTCACTCAACCGTCCCAAATCGTCAGCGTCTATACAACCACTGCTAATCCTTTCATTCCTCTTCCTCTGCCTTCTTGTCCTCTTCCCTTCCCCCTTCTCCTCCTCTTCCTTCTTGTCCTGTTCCCCTTCTCCTAACCACCACCACCACCACCACCACCTCATCATTATCATGGTCACGATCATGATCATCGTCAATTGCTATTTCCCTTCTATGTCTATTTATCTTCTTTCTAATGTTTTGTCCTGATTCTATTTCGCCTATTTCTGTCCCTTCTACCTCTCTTTCTACTTCAATTTCTATTCTTATATCTTTTTATTCAATGTGTTTCTTCTTTCTTCCCTTTTTCCTCTTCTGTTTCCATCTCGTCCTCTCCTATTTCTATTACGTTCTCTTCTCCCATCTCTATTCTATTTCAGTGTGTTATTCATATTTCTTCTTCCATCACCCTCATTAATTTTCTATTACTTCATCCACTTCTCTATTTTCTATTTCTATCTCTACTTTCTATTTTCTATTTCTATCTCTACTTTCTATTTTCTATTTCTATCTCTACTTTCTATTTTCTATTTCTATCTCGTCCGTTTCTATATAAACTTCCATCTCGTTTACTGAAGTTAGACGTTTGTCGTATCAATGGAATCAGATTAGTTAATTATGTTTGCGTGTTTGTGTTTATTAGGAATCGAGATATTGTGCAGTGAGAATGGGACTTAGGAAGAGTGCATTTTCGTTTGAATTAATACATATATGGAAGAGGTCAACCAATGTAAAAGTAATAGTATTTGGTGTGATTTAATTCATATAGAAAGTAACAAAAATATTCACTAATGGCGAGCCAAATTTATGAACATGTTTGCATGCTTAAGTTGACTGAGATTTTAAGTGTTTTCCAGTGAGAATGGAATTTGTGCAGGTTAAATTTTCCATAGTATCAATACATTTAAAGAAAACTTCCCCTACAAGAAGGAATCAATGTAAGTGATGTATTTGGTGTCGTTATACAATATATAGAATCAGCAACATGATTTACTGCTAGTAGGGCTTTAGACTAATAATAATCTAATTTATTAATCATGTTTGCATGCTTAGGTTGATTGGAAATTTGAATGTTTTAAGTGAGATCGGAAACCGGACGCATTGCCTTTTCGTTCGTTTTAGTCTGTCTTGAGAAGAACTCCACTTTAAAAGGGAGTTAATACAAATGTAGACTTAATGTTGTCAGTCATATTACATAAAGAACAGGACTCTTTTCTTGTTTAGTGTCAGATTTATTAAATGTATTTGCATGCTGGAGTTGATTAGGAATTGGGATATATTTCAGTAAGAATGGAACTTGCGTAGGTGACATTTTCGTTTGTGTCAGTTGATATGTAAAAGAGCTCAATAATGAATGATAGTAAATGTATTTGGAGTCATTAAACAATTTATAGAACACAGAAAAATCATTTAATGATGTGAGGCTACTCATAGTCAAATTTATTAATCATGTTTGCATGCTTGGGCAGACTGGGAATTTGTAAGTTTTTTAGTGAGAAGGGAAATTGGATACGTTGCATTTTCATTCGTTTCAATACAAATACAGAGTTTAGTGTTGCAAATCAAATTATAGAATTATAGAAAAACAACAACTGATGTTATAACTCTCTACTGTCAGTAGGACTAAATTTATTAAATATTTTTGCATGGTTGAGTTGATTGGTAATAAAGAATTTTTTTTACAAAGGATGAAAATCGAGTAAGTTGCGTTTTCATTTGTATCAATTTATATATAAAAGAGCTTGACATTAAATGGTAGCAAATGTGGTGTTATCAATCAATTCAAAGGAAAAACTACATTAAGTGTTAATAGGACTATATTAACATACATATTATTAGTTGCGTCAAACCTAACAGTGATATTAGCATGTTTGGTTCGACTGGAAATCGAGGCGTTTTTGAGTAAGCATAGAAACTGGATTGGTTGTTATATTTTTGTATGCATTGTTATATGTAAAATCCTCGACTTAATTGGTAGCTTATATAGATATAACATTTGGTGTCATTAATCAATATACAGGAAGCAAAAGGCAGTTAGTGATGGTGTAACTATATAGCATTACTAGTGTTAAATTTCATTATCATATCTGTGTATTTGAGTTGGGTGAGAATTGGGATGTTTGTCAGTTAGTAGAGAACTTTGTAGGTTGCATTTTCGTTTCTTTCAGTACACGTAGAGAAGGGTTTCACTTTAAAAGTCGACAAATAGAAAAACATTTACTGATAATGGGAAGCTATAAAAATAGTAGAGACAAATTTATTAATCATGCTTGCATGTTTGATTTGACGTGTGAATTGTCATGTTTTTCAGCGGGAAACATTTACGGATAATAGTAGAGTATACTCTTTGTAGAGTCAAATTTATTGACATGTTAACTGAGATCAGTGAAAATGGAACTTACATCTTCGTTTGTATTAGTGTGTTTAAAAAGACTCCGACTATAAACAAGGGCTAATATAACCAGAATATTTGGCATCGTTAATCAGAAAACAGTCATTCCTAAATACCTCAAATATGCAAATATAATTAATAAAGGAAACAACGTCCTATTTTCTGAAGCGATTTCCTTGTCAAATATAATCAATGCTACACAAATTTTCTATTTAGCATGACCCATCACCTCTATATGGTGACTCCCGCTGTTTCTGTTTAACTAGTTCTTTTACAATTCTCTTGAAATTTTTCCGTATCAGACAGGACGTGTTCATTTTCCAACAACCATATTTCTCTTTCGATTGGTTTGGCCTAAGTTGAGCGTAGACATCATGAATGTGTTCCGTGTTGCCAGCTATCCGAAACTCTGTTCAACTAAAATGGAAATCTAATCAGTTTGTGCTGATTCAAATACGATCTAAATGACTCTAAATACGACCTGGACTAACATAAATATGATCTTGATGACACGGTACGATTTGTCCAACTCCACATGGCACATTTACAAAATCAACGCAAAACCTGTCAAATAGCTGGAAGTGTTTTAGACAATTTGCGAGGCTTTTGCACTTCCTTCTCCTAATGGCTACTTCACACAGTCCCTGAGTACATCCAAAATGTCATTCTAATCACCCACCAACACTAACGAGTGAGATGTTCTTGTGAATGTCTCTTGGCGTCTAAAGACATCCTGCCTGCTTGCTCCTGCTGGAGCGTAAATGGTCACTTTCTGTCTGTGTGTATTGGTATATTATTGAGTATTCACTTTGTCATCCCTGGAGACTTTTCAGGTACCTATAAATATTTTTCTGCGTTTGATTTTCGTCGCACTGGTGTAACTTCTAGTGTATGTAGGCTCCAAATCTACCATGTCTTGTGGAAGTACTCTTTCTCGGCTAAGACTGGATAGCCAGAGACAATATGGTCAATTATGTCTTCCTTGTCTCCATATATTTTGCAGTAACTGTATTCTTCTTTAACTGCTTTTGGTGGTTTCTTGTGATGAGACTTTTATTTTGTGCCGCAGTCAAAAACTTTTCAGCCCAAAATTCTTCAGCCAGTGCTGCGACTTTTCCTTGTCTACTTCCACTCTTCATTTTTCTTTTGAGGCATTGGCCATGTAGGGACTTTTTTTGCCATTGTTCTTTCATGGCATTCTGTAGCCATGCTTTTAGCTTAGATTTTATCCTTTTCATAAGTTTTGCTGTTGATTCACCTTTTTTCTTCATGACTATTCTGAGTTTGTTGATTTCCTTCAAGACCAAAAACAGCTTTTTTTTTTGCTTTAATGATGTTTTATTTTCCATGTTTCTTTATAGATATTTTTAAAGTCCTACAGTGGATATTTTATATTAGATTTCTAGTTGCATAAGGTCCCTATCACCCTGTATTCGTGGGAAATACAATCTTTCTATATCGAATTTCACATGGTGTATTAAAAATGCGGTCATTATTTTATTGATTTTCTGTCTCGTCTTGTCAGTTCGTTTAGCATTTGATTGAAAATATAACTCTAACTTATTACTGTGACAGCTAGAGTATTGGTTCTTATTGCCTTTTTTTTTAAAGAATTTAACTATGTTTTAATTATTAATCTAATGCATCTATAACATTCCTTCCTAATCATTTGTGTAATTCATTACACTGTAATTCATTGATTTCTGACTATTTATACGACTGTATTTGCTCTAATTCTCTTATCTCAGTTTCTTTATCTAACATGCGATTAGTGCATTTAATTCATTTTCCTCTCTTCAAGGTTGCTTTGGTGCATTTTTCTAATCTGAATCTTGCATAATTTCCTCTGGTAAATCTACGTGCTGTTTGTGTTTCCAGTTCTTTATCATTTGCAGTGAAGAACTTGATGTTATCCATTCAGAAAAGACGGTCAATTGCATTAGCATAGCATTTGTATTCTTCTCCAGTTCTGTTTAACACGTCAATAAAAAGCGTCAATAACTGGTACTTATCCCCGATTCACGTGTTGGGAATACCCTTAAGAGCCTTCTGGTAGTCAATCCATGCCATGTATAGACACCACTTTCTCTTTCTGCAGTTTTAGTTATGGCATTATCGATCATTAATTAAGCCCGGCAGTAATATGAGTCTTCGCAGCACCCTCTTATTCTCTTCTAGAAACAACTTATATTTTTGCAGGTGTTTATTTACACCCAGCTATATTATTGCAGTTTAGGTTCTAGTAAAGAAGATTACGAGGGGTTACCCAAAAGTAACCGTAAACGTTCTCTGTGAGACAAGCCCGTTGTAGTTCGGGCTTCCGCCGCTAGAAGCCACTTGATGCGACACTCAGGCATCAGTCTGCCGGCCGACGTTGTACAGTGGGATCATACTGCCGCGTGCTGCGTCTTTCTTTTGCAGTGCTTCTCGTCGATTTTTGTAATGGCTGAATCGAAGTAAGAGCGTGCTTCCGTGAAATTCTGTTTTCTGCTGGGGAAAACAGTGGCCGAAACTATTGTCATGCTTCAAACAGCTTACAAAGACCACTGCCATGAGTTAAACACAAATTTACGAGTAGTTTTCACACTTTAGGAATGGCCACTTGTCGCTTGAAGACTAACCTCGTGCTTGAAGACTTGTCTCTTGAAGAGTAGCCGTCGACCTCTTGAACGAATGAAAACTCATGAACTGATCTTGGAGGACCGTCACCGAACAATTGACGAACTTGTTGATATGACTAGTGTATCCTGGAATTGAGCGAGGAATTGCGAATGAAAAGAGTTGCAGGCAAAATTTGTGCCTCGCTTGCTCACGGAAGATCAAAAGCAGTCATGACTGAATGCGTGCCGTGAAGTGAAAGAATAGAAGTTGATCCGGACTTTTTTCCGAAGGTCATCACTAGTGCTACGGAATTTGCAGATGTGAAAGAGATGACGAAAAAAACAACAAAAAAAAAACGACGGAAAAGGCATCACTTCGCAAGAGTTCCAGTATTGCTTCGAGCTATGGAAAACGCGTCTGGATCGATGCATTGCTTCAAATGGAGAATACTTTGAAGGCGATAAAAGTGTAAACATGTAAAACTAAGTGAATAAAATAAAATTGCGAAATTCTGGTTTCTTTTGGGTACCCCTTCGTATAGGTATTTAGTTGCTAGGGTTTGTTGTTTCTTTTAGTCTTGGAAAACAAAATATGCTTTTCTCTTCACTGAGCAAGTCAGGTACTGCCATTGGCTGCATCAGTATCTATTTAAACTTCTCCGCTAGCACACCTCATGTATCACTGTTAACTATTTTAAACAGAACTTTGGAAACTTAACATATCTAGGTATCTTCCAGTTGCTTTTCTTTTGTAGAAATGTCATTGTATTTTTCGTTTTCCGTCATTTGCTTGTGTGTTCATTAATATTTTGTTTGTAATTTTCTTTTTTGTTTGATAGCTATTTGCTTTGTTCATTGTCATTTCTATTGTGGGCAGATCCGGAAAAAGAAGGAGCAATTTTTGCCGTAAAATAGAAAATACCCCCAAAAAACACCATCTTGTTGTCTAACTCTTATATGGTTTAGATATTCCAACATGTTCTTTAATTGTTTCCGCTTGAAATAACATCTGATATAAAAATTAATTTTTCCCGTTGCATTTGACAAACATTGAGAACTATCGCAGCAAAATTTTTAAGCATCCGAACTATTCTGCACCAAACTACTACTACTACTACTACTACTACTACTACTACTACTACTACTAATCCTTTCTACTATAGGCACAAGACCTGAAATTTTAGGGAAGGGGTTAGTCGATTACATCGACCTCAGTGTTCAACTGGTACTCATTTTATCGACCCCGAAACGATAAAGGGCAAAGTCGACCCCAGCTGAACTTGAACTCAGAACATAAAAACAGATGAAATGCCGCTAAGCATTTTGTCCGGCATACTACCGATTCTGCCAATACGTGGGCGATTGCATTATTGCAGTATGGTGCAGGTATTATAAAATTTAAATTAGAGGAAAGAGGAGTTACAGAGACAATCCCCAAAATCCAGAAAGCTATTCATTAATGCACGGAGCCTTACACCCTCAGAACGATATTAACAGGCAGTGTCTAACCAGGCTTAAAGGAGAGCAAGGGCTAATCAACTGTGAAATTTGTATATGCTCAGAAAATAGTTTAGGGTGGTATATCAAGAGCTATAAACCTCTTGCTGGTTCAGGTGAGAATATTTGGTACAGTCAAGACAGATACTTGCTTGGAGATTCGTAGACTATATGTATGTATGTATGTATGTATGTATGTATGTATGTATGTATCACTTCAGATCGAGTTGCATGGCGAACAAGGGTGTGGAGTGGAGTGAAAGCATTTGAAGAGGCCAGGATGATGCAACAAGCAGGGCTCAAGAGATATTTAAGGAAAAATTTAAAGATCGAAAAGGTGAATGACAAGGACCTTTTTGTGTGCACAGTCTGTGACAGACCATGTCTGTCCTTGGCTGGCCTCAAATCTCACCTGCGAACCCATGGAAAACAAACCTCATCCAGCTATTCTGATTATATGTCTGTGCACACGTTTGAATGTGGTGTGTGCCAGAGGGTTTGCAAATCTAATGGGGGTCTTAAAAGACATGTTAGGATCCACAATGAGCAGAACTTACTTGCAGGTATTGGTAGTGCAAATCAGAGGTGCAATCTGTGTGGGTGTTTTTCAAAACACTGTCTGGTTTAAAAAGCCACATCAGACGCCATGAAAGGGCTAAGGTGTAGGTGCAGGAGGTGGTCAAACTCTGTGTAAGGAGTAGACAACCACCATGTATGTATGTATGTATGTATGTATGTATGTATATTATCAATCAGTTTCATTTCTGTATTTCTTGTCAATAAAGAAAGAGCCGGACTCTAACATAGATTCAAGGCTCCTTCATTGGAACTTTTATCAACATCATCTAGGTATTTGTGCATATGTGTGTGTGTGCAGTATTTGGTGTTAGTGTATGCGCAGATTTGTATGTTTGTTTTATGGATGCGTTTTTATGTATATATTTTCATGTCTAGATGCATGCATATGTATTTATGTGCTAAATTTTTGGAAAGTTTAACATATCTTTACAGTTCCATTGATGGCTTGAATCTGTAGACTTCTAATCAGCCTTTTTCTTTCAGGTCTTGAGAACCCTAATTTTTACAGGTTTATTTATGAGAGATTGAGGCAGTTCGTTGTATGTATGTATGTATGTATGTATGGATGGATGGCTGGATGTATGGATGTGTGTATGTATGGATGTGTGTAGGTATGTATGTTGTGTGTGTGTGTGTGTGTGTGTGTGTGTGTGTGATTTTCACGTTTTATTTACAAACTTATAATATAACATAACAATATAATATGGTGAAATGATAGAATATTAAATGTTCATTTTGATTGAACTAATACTTTCATGCATTAAACTATGCAATCTTCAGGTTCATGTAGTAGTGGTGACAGTTATGCTTTACCATTTACAACACATACATATACATACACACACACACACACACACACATACACACACACACACACACACACACACACACACACACACACACACACACACACACACACATATATATATATATACATACATACATACATATATATATATATATACATATATATATACACACATATACATACATATATACTCAAATATATATATATATATTTATATGTGTACACACATATATACATATACATATATGAATAAATAAATGCGCCCTTTTAAAGCCTAGCCAGGCTCATGGGCCCAGTTTCCTGGTTTCAATGGCGTATGCGTTCCCCAGCTGGACGAGACGCCAGTCCATCGCAGCGTTACTCATTTTTGCCAGCTGAGTGGACTGGAGCAACGTGAAACGAAGTGTTTTGCCCAAGAACACAACGTGTCACCCGGTCCAGGAATCGAAACCACAATCTTACGATCATGATGCTGACACCCTAACCACTAGGCTACGTGCCTCCACACATATACGTATATATATATATATATATATATATATATATATATATATATATATATATATATATATTTGCATATATATATATATATATATATATATATATATATATATATATATACATACATATATATATATACATACAAATATGTATATGCATGTACGTACATACATACATACATGCATACATTTATTTTCATCTATATATATTAACGACAGAGGCAGTATTAATACCAAGAGGTAATATTTATCCTCACTTAAACGTGATTGTTCTGCTCGTACAAAGTTTACTGCGGTAGATATCACGAGAGAAAATCTCAAACAGGCTTTTGTGTATCGGTGTTTCTGTCTTTGCCCCCACTACCGCTTGACAACAGGTGTTGGTGTGTTTACGTCCCCATAACTAAAAGCGGTTCGGCTAAGAAACCGAATGAATAAAATACTGGGCTTAAAAAAAAAAGTACTGGGGTCGATTCGTTCGACAAAAGTTCTTCGTGGCGATGCCTCAGCGTTGCTGGAGTCTAATGACCGAAACAAAGAAAAAAAAAAAAAAAAAAAACAAAAACAAAAACAAACAAGCAAAATTCTTTTGTTTTAGTTATTGCTTTGCAACCATGCTTCGGCATCACCTTGAAGGGTTTGGTAGCTGAGATTGACTCTGTACATTTTTTATGTTTGGTATTTATTTATCAGTTGCTTTTCTGTCAAGCTGCAAAGTGACGGAGTTGCATTTCATGCAATTTGTTCAAATTAGCAGAAAGCATATCGTAAATATATTTATTCGTTCAAAATATCATCGCCAGTGTTAGCATTTTGATTTCTCGGGCTTTTTAGATGAGAAAACTGTTTGGTGTACCGTTTCGACATTGTCCCTGCTTCTGAATGTTTTTCCACTGATAAAGTATTCAAGTGACCCCAAAAAGTGAAAATCTGATGATTCTATGTCTGGTGAACAGAGAAGTTGAGTTAGATCTTCTCAGGTTAATGAATTTATCTTTTCTTGGGTTATTTTCACCTGATGTGTCTTTGTATTATCGTATATGAATGATTCCTTTTCTGTTGACGAGAAATGGTTGACACGTTAATGTTGTTGACGGTAATGTTCTGCGGTGATGCCTTTTGGCTTCGACAATTCGGAGTGAACAATACCTATTGTATACTGCAATCGCACGGCAAAATTTTCTTTCCTTATGTGTAGATCTGGTTTTGAAGTAGCAACTGAATTTTCATTTAGCGATAGTCACTGCTTCTTATTATTGTTAGCATGAACTTTCTATTTCTTATCCGCATTTACAATTCGATTAAGGAAAGGTGACTGTTCATTCTTGATAAGAAAATTCTTGAACAAACTACGTTATTTTCAAAAGACAGCTCATGAGGTATCCACATCTCTTCTCTATACCCTTTCCCAATCTGCTTGAGATGATCTTGCATAGTGAACTGATGTTTATGAAGCTTCTGGGATAAATCCCCGATGCTTGACGCGGATCGACTTCAATTGCCATTGTTTTGAAAATACATTACTTGTAGGTTAGAGAAGATAAAACGAGGCGGTAGTTTTAGATGAATCTGGGTATAATGAAAATAACCTAAATAGATGTACACAATGAAAAGGTGAATAAATAAGTAAATATTAGTATTCCCAAAGAAATCGATACAACAGAAGAATGAAAAGCAGCAAGTAGAAACTGATCTGAACTCAAGAAGTACACAATGAGACATATACGGCATTTGGAATATTCTTCACTGACCTTAGTGAAGGTTTGCATTATACTTGGCATAAGATTTATTTGTATCAATAGAATTTCTTATTCATTTCGTATTGTATTTATTATCGTATCTGAAGTGTAATATTTCCTGGATAATATTCTTTATTTGAGTATTTGCCATATATTCTCTGCTGAATCCAGAGTTTCTTGGTTTTAAATTGCTGATGTGTTAACAGAGTTTCATTTCGTTGCTATAAAGTTCTATAGAACCTATCTATTTTCTTTTAGTCAACATTGTTATGACTATGTAAACACTTAGCTTGTACCATATGAGTACATAAAAAAGGAGGAACAACTGTATGTGTATTTTCGATTCTTTTTAGAGTCTTCGTCAGCAACTGTATGATACCTTTAAATAGTTGCAAACCTCTAATACTATAAGTTAAAAAAACTGGCGACTAATTTGCATATTTGCTATTTTCGTGGTATCAAGATTGAACATTAAATTACTAGTGTGTTAAGCTTGTTCGTTTCATTGGGATATTGTACTACAGAATATATCTAAAGTATTTTTCTTTTTAGACAAGACTGCATATTGTGACGTTTGTAAATAATTCACTTTAAAAATATTTATGCGGACATAGATAGAGGGAATAACTGTATGTACATTTCGACTCATTTTAGAGATTCCGTCTGCTTTGTATCACCTTTAAATATCCACAAACATGTTAATATTAGAAGCTAAAAAGACAGGGAGAGAATCCGTGAGAGTTGACGTTCAAGAGGAAAAGCTTTGTAAGCAGCGTTAGTGTGGTGGTCTGGGGAGTGAGAGATTATTAAGGTAGCGAGCTGGCAGAGTCACTACCGCGCGCTTATGCTTAGCGGCATTTCATCCGTCTTTACGTTTTGAGTTCAAATTTCACCGAGGTTGACTTGACCTTGCTTCCTCCCGGGAGCCATAAATTAAGTACCAGTTGAACACTGAGGTTGATGTAATTGACTTACCCCCTCTCCAGAAATTGTTGGCCTTATGCCAAAATTTGAAACCAATATCAGTTATTATATTCCATGCAATTCTAAAACACTATCTTATCCATATTTAACTCTGTTACGTATGTTATTATTTTCTACTTTGTCCTTTATCTGTTTATATTATGTTGGTTTCAAATGTTGGCACAAGGCCACCAATTTCGGGTGAGAGGAAAAGTCGATTACATCAATCCCAATACTCAACTGGTACTCAATTTTATCGACCTCAAGAGGATGAAAGGCAAAGTCAACCTCGGCGAAGACAGACGAAAGCCGCCAAGCATTTTGCCCGGCCTGCTAACGATTCTGCCAGCTCACCGTCTTATCTGTTTTTATTATATTAAACAAGTCATCTCTGTACCTGATACTTTTTACTCCTGATACTTTTTACTCCTGATACTTTTTACTCCTTTTTAATCAAGTTACCTTTTTGCTTATTCATCTTTTATCTTTTACTTGCTTCAGTCGTTGGACTGCGGCCATGCTGGTGCACTGCCTTGAAAAAACAAATCAACTCTGGTACTCATTTCTTTAAGCCTGGTACTTATTCTAACGGTTCTCAAGCGGTGATGGAGGACAATCATAAACACAAAGTCACACACACACACACACACACACACACACACACACACACACACACACACACACACACACACACACATACACACACCCACACCCACACACCCACACACACACACAAACACGCACACATACACGCACACACACACACACACACGGTCAACGTGAACATCAGCAGTATCAATGTTACTAATTTCGGAAAGCCTGTCTGTTTTATCTGCAATAAGATCATGTCGAGCAAGAGTCGAAGTACGCCTTCGCTGTTGGCTAGGAAAAGAAGCTATTATTTACAGCATCGTTGATATATTTCAATGTCGTCGTAGTTCTTTTAGCGAAAGATAACAGGTTGATATGTTATTTTATGCATAATGTTACAGATGCTTTTACTATTGTACTGAAATAGTACAGCAAAAAATTCATACTGCGTCAGTATGTCAGCATTAGTGGTGAAACTTTTTGCTTATTATTATTGGTGTAAGATTGTTTATGATATGACATTTCTCAGTAAAATACAGACTACACCGATTCGATTGTTCTCTCAACAGTAGACCATCTGATGTCGGTGTACTAATACTCGACTTTCATTTGCTTGCTGAACTTCGAGAACGTTGCAACTTTTTCTTTATAATTGTATTTAATAAAAGCTCATATATCCCTGTGGAGGCGCAATGGCCCAGTGGTTAGGGCAGCGGACTCGTGGTCATAGGATTGCGGTTTCGATTCCCAGACCGGGCGTTGTGAGTGTTTATTGAGCGAAAACACTTAAAGCTCCCCGTAGCTCCAGCAGGGGATGGTGGCGAACCCTGCTGTACTCTTTCACCACAACTTTCTCTCACTCTTACTTCCTGTTTCTGTTGTGCTTGTAATTCAAAGGGCCAGCTTTGTGTCACGCTGAATATCCCCGAGAACTACATTAAGGGTACACGTGTCTGTGGAGTGCTCAGCCACTTGCACGTTAATTTCACGAGCAGGCTGTTCCGTTGATCGGATCAACTGGAACCCTCGTCGTCGTAAGCGACGGAATGTCAACAACAACATATATCCCTATTATCGGTGCTAAAGTTAGTTTTCCAATAAGCCGATGTAAGACATAAGTATTTGTACCTTTTTTCTCTTTAAGTTGTAGTAGCATGATGCACAATGCAATTATTATTGCACTGGTTCCAAGGAACACGACTAAAGTTTTGACAATTATAGTTATCTCTCGATTGATTTCTTCTATTGATATTATATTGGCTTTATATCACTGCTACCATGAAGTTTGTTTTTATATGAAAATGTTTAAGGACAAGTATTTTTTTTTTTACTACGCAAGCTATAGCACTCTTGCTGAACTGAAGACTGAAGCAGATCGTCTTACTCACTCTGGTCCTATTTTTAATGCTCGTAGTAATGGATGAATTATAAAGTATTGGTTTTATTAAGAGCTATGGGCAAGCGCTACGTTGCTCATGTTGTCGTCCTTATGAAAAGTTGGTTCATTAGAGTGAGGGTTTATACGCCTAAGAAACGCCATGTTGCTTAATAGCATTTCATGGACAGTTGTGTTGCAAATGTAAATGTAAATGCATCTATTTACTTATCCATCAGTTGTGATTATACTTTATTATAAATTAGTACCTTCTTTTCCCTTTGATCGGAAATTGTTACGTGATATATGTTGGACAAGACAATATCTTGTTAGATTTCTTACATTGACCTGTATTCTTTATTCTTTCTACCCTTCTTTATTTGTTTGTTTCTTTCTATATAAGAGCGAATTTGTAATGTATTCTTCATATTTTTCTATGAAAATTCTTCCTTAAAGATATGATTCTTACGTATGGTAATATAATGCTGTGACGTTAGAATTATTGAAATAGCTGTAGGGATGAGCATAGTGAGATAACGTTGGTATTGTTTTCTGTTATTATTTTAAATATAATTTGCTCTGTTCATGCTTTCTAGCTTCTCTTCGAAGTAAATGTGACAGTATAGATGGATATACATTCATACATGTGTATTTAAGAGTTTAATGCAATAAACCATATTGAGCTGGTTTATGATTGGTTTTCTATACAAAGTATATCGTAACATTGTATGTATGTTTGTGAGCTTATAATCACGGAAATACTTGCAGACGTAGATGCATACAACCTTGGTTACTCTACCAGGAACATACACAGCCAAACGAACTCTACACGAAGATGCTCCTAGAAAAAGATCATCGACCTTGTAAGGTGCATGCAATGGAAGACATTCTTCTATGACCAAACAGCATCACCCTCGGAGTCCAATTTCTACAGCATCAAGTCTGGAAGATTCCCGTCCAAGATCAAAGAACTGTAGGCCTTCGAAGCAGACCTGTTGAGCATCAGCTCTTGACTAAAATTCCAAAAGTCCTCTAATCCCTTTTAGCGCAAACTTCAGATTTACTATCCTTTGATAGTTTAGGTAGAACTTTATCGTTCTCAGATAAAAGTAAAAACTGTATAAAGTTGATACCGACACGTACGGTGGACTTTTAAGGCAATATCACACAATGTTATAGGTGGGATCCCTTCATCCATACGGTAGCATTAACGACGAGGCCAAATATTTAGCTGACGTTTTGAATATAATAGACAGAATAGGAACATTGATTAAAAGAAATATATTTGTCATTTTTAAGCTGAATTTCGCTTCCAACCCAAAGTATCTCCTGATTTATCCAGCAAAATCGGAGATTGGGCTGGTGAGTAAGCAGGCATATTTAGAAAATAAACGACAACATAAAGATGGTATTCCATCTCTCCTTATAACACAGTATCAATGAAATAATTTCATGGTTTAAAGCGAGCCCCGAGCAGAGGCGGGATGCTTATATAGGAATTATAGTGGGTGCCTGGTGAAAGGTTAATGTAACACAAGGGATGTGTTCTACAAAACAGAGGTGATGTCATCCAACAACAACTAGGTTACACACTCACAGAAATATGTTGGAGCCTCTTTCAAAAGCCAAGAGAGGCGCAGACCCTCTTTTAGAATCCAAGGGAAGCGCAGTGCTACAACGTTAACCAGACATATATGGCGATTAGAAAAGGGACGTTGTACAAAATCAAATGGAAAACTGCTCGAACGGTTTGGACCATATCTGAATGGAAGTAGGCTTTTCATGCTTCACCTCATGATGAGGAGAATATTTCTAAAAAATTCATACTTTCCAAAGCGAGATATTTGGATATATTTGGATATATTTGGATATTTTATGAACGGAAATTCGTTTTGGCAACGTGGTCGTCCTTATTTTCGGAATAGGACACTACAGTCATGTAGAGACACACATACATGCACAGCTGCTACGCTTCAGCCGTGGCTAACATCGATCCATGGGAGGCAACTCATCTCTTCCTCCCGTTCTTTATACCAACATCGAACCACTAAGGACTATACATACATACATACATACACATATATATATAAATGCATACACATATATATATATATATAATGCATACACATATATATATATATATATATATATATACATGATACATGCACACACACACACACACACACACACACACACACACACACACGCACACACACACACACACACACACACACACACACACACACACACACACACTTATGCAATAATAAATCTCTGAGCGAGGTATAAACAGTGATCTTCTTCTAGCACATTAGCAATCCACTTAGTGGTCTCTTTTATATATACATATACAATAATCCTTTTGAGATCTCAGAACATTTTTTTCTGAATCTTCTGATTCTTTTAATGTGCTGGTTTCCTGGTATTAAATTGATATTAATTAATATCCAATTTTTTACCCTACTATTTTAATTAACCATAATCACGTTCTCAAAGTTGGTAAATTGGATGCAGAAATTATTTTCTGCAGAGATATTTCCGGATTTAGCGCGTCAAAACTAAAACTTTTGAATATTACTCTGTATAATTAATAGAACCATGTGCACGGTTTTCACTCGTTGGGAACAGCTAGTACACGGTTCTGGGAATTATATCTCTATGGCAGTCCGTACTGAGGAGAAACAGATATTTTCGGTAAGAAAGAATTGATTTCGAAATTATGGTCTACAGATAACCTTATATTTATTTCTATAATTTTCACTAGTCTCACCCGTATGCTTATGCTTCGCTGACTTTTTTTCTTTGAGAACTTTTCGGTGATCTTCTTCTAGCACATTAGCAGTCCACTTAGTGGTCTCTTTTACACACACACACACACACACACACACACACACACACACACACACACACACACACACACACACACACACACACACACATATATGTATGTATGTATGTATGTATGTATGTATGTGTGTGTGTGTGTATATACACACATGTGCACGCACATGTATTCTTTTACTGATTTAAATAATCAGGTTGTGGCTATCCTCAGGCACTGCCTTCAAGTGTTCAAGTAATTTTATCACCTTCCCACTGGTATGATTTCAGTCTGGTACATACGTTAGTTCCTGACTATCGAACCATAAAGTATAGAAAATGAAATGAGACATAGTTAGCAACATCGGTTTTAAACTGTAGAAAGGATAAACAGACACAGACACATATTCATACATATATGCATGCATATTTTTAAAGTATCATGAATTTATCTTGTATGGTGTTATTTCTTCAGCCTTGATATCCAATTTTCACTGGTTATTTCTCTTGAGTGGTTTCTGTAGTAATTATGCAAATTAACCTGGTCCTTAAATGTTCTCTACCCATTTTTGTACATATTTAGGCGGGTGGTGGTGGTGGTGGTGGTGATGGTAAATTGATAGTTAGTTAACTCTTATATTTCGGACGTATTTTTTTGTGGAGTACTTCTGAATTTTATGTTTTCAATTAACATAAAACATTGTTTTCAAAAAATTGAAGAAGCTTGTATAAAGGGTGGAGTCTTAAAGCGACATGAGAAATTATAGATGTTCTCAGTTTTTTCTTTATTTCAAAGTAAAATGCTTTTCACCTTAATGTAATAATAATGTCATATGTTTAATGCTGGAGATATTTGAAGCTAGTTTTCCTGGAAAATATAGCAACGTTTTTAATTGATAGAGAGATGTGTTCCAGCATGTTTTCACTTTAACTGTTTCTATTTTATAGAGCGCTTGACGTAAAAAAAGTATTTTTATACACATTTGTTAGTGCAAGTAGCTATTCAACGATGATTTCGTTGTAGAATACCTTTTGTATTTTCTTGTCTGTCATTGCTCGATCGCAATCATATATTCAAATCTCATTTGTGTCAATAAGTACGATTAATTGAAATAGATTCATCGACTTCTTTTCGTATTTTATGGATTTAAGTATATGAAAATTTGTTTCTGAGACACAATATCATGCATGTAGATATTTAGCTAAGTATTTCCTAACTGTACGTATTGAAATGCTAAATAGCTGTACCAAATATCTACAGTGTTACTTTATTAGCACCGTTACTTTCATTGAAGTCGTTTTACCTTTTACTTGTTTCAGTCAATGGAATGCAGCTATATTGGGGTACTGCAATGAAGCGTTTAGTCGAACAAATCGACCTCAGTACTTATCTTTTTTTAAAAGTCTGATACTTATTGCATCATTATCTTTTTGCCGAACCGCTAGGTTACGGAGACGTTAGCAAGCCAACACTGGTTGTCAAGCAGTGGTGGGAAACAAATACAAAGGCAAATGCGCATGCGCACACACATACACTCTCACGCATACATCTTGAGTATATGTCTCCTACTACAACCTCGGTCAGTCCAAAGTTATAACAGCAGACATGCACAAGGTGTCACTCAGTGGGACTAAACCCAAAACCATATGGTAAGCCAGCAAACTTCTTACTACACAGCCACGTCAGTGCCCATAACAGTGAAATGCTTACAACACCTATGTTTCCAAAGCCGTCACCTATTAATTTAATATCTATATATTTGTACCTAAATATTCATCATCTGAAACTCTCCACTCTTTGCTTTCTCTCATTTTCGCCTGTATATATATATACATATATATATATATATATATATATATATATATATATATATATATATATATATATATATATATATATATATATATATATATATATATATATATATATATTATATATATATATATATATATATATATATATATACATAGTGTATAGTGTAAACAGAGTTAGCTGTTATAATAACCGACTAAGGGATAAAACATCCGTATGTACCATCGGTATCCGTTACACGTGTTATCCCTGGGCATTGGTGTGCAGGCACACCATACACGTAGAGCGCAGGTAACAACAGGATAAACAAGATTTAATCAGGAAACAGATACACATAATCAGAAAATGAAGAAAACCTCAGATTAACAAACATATCGATTGGACCACATTTACAGCTTATTTTTTCATACAAAGCATGACATAACAAATAGGTGACGTAACAAATCTGGCGGAAATGGCCGTAAGGTTGTTACGTCACCTATTTGTTATGACATGCTTTGTATTAAAAAATAAGCTATACATGTATTCTAATCGATGTGTTTGCTAATCTGAGGTTTTCTCCATTTTCTAATTATATATATATATATATATAACAATAATATGACAACAAAAGTATGAATGAGACCTCGATATTATGTAAGAAAGAGGAATTTGTCTATAAATATATGTGACAACTAGTTGGTTGCCATAATAAAACTCAGAGTTCCGGATACCGGAGATGAAGTCCGGGCCGGGCATCTCATCTGTTATTAAGATAAAACGTTTTGTCTTAATAACTGATGAGATGCCGGAACGGATTTCATCTCCGGTATCCGAAACTCTGAGTTTTATTATGACAACCAACTAATTGTCACATATTATATATATATATATATATATATATATATATATATAATACAAATAATATGTGAGTATATGCATATATATGTACAGGCATGTACATACCTACATCTACATGTATATATAGATGCATATCAGGGTACAGGATGTCACAAAAAAAAAACGTGGACAAAATGAAAAACAGAACATAAACAGAGTACAGAAAACACACAGGCCACATAGAGAACATTTCCTTCATCAGCTGCCACCATTCTAAAACTAAGCGTTTGGATGCGTCGCGTGAATTAAATAATATATATATATATATATACATATATATGGGTAAAGGAAGTCACCAACGGTGCAAATAATATGGAATACATAAACAAACAAGTTAATTACATAAACAACGAGAAAAAAATGGAAAACAGGACAAGTAAACAAAGAGAAAGGACCATTCATCAGTTGTCGGCTGTCTATCTACTCCTCATTCCGAGCATTCAACGACAATATGAGTCTTCAAAGACAGTTGCTCTCATAAATTCTAAAATAAAATTTAGGATTTATGGAGGGTCAAAGTTGGGAACAAAAACTTATTTCATGGTCTGCTCACCAGATTTCGTGTCTCACCTGTATTCTTGATAGTGACTAGTTTCTTGTCTTCCTTCCATTTTATCAACATAACATCTGTCTATTTATCTAGTCTATTGCTCTTCATAATTGCCACTGCTTTCTCATCCTTTAACTAACTCTTAAGCGTGAGCATGTCACTTGGACAGTTAAGCAACTGCTGTCAGTGGGGATGTTTATGTAGGTGAATTTAGCATAATCTTCCATCGTTATCTACTTCGCAAACTACATCTTCCACATTTCTACAGAGAAGAGGAGACTTAATGGTAAAACCGGACGAATCTTATCAGCATCTATGAAATGCTAAAATGGTGATGTCAACTTCTGGCAAAGCGTGCTTTAAGATAAGAAGTGTAAAAGTGCATAACATTTATAACATTTTTGAAGTTGTCTCCCTTAGATTAGTTAAGTATGTGAAAATTTAAAGTATTTAAAATTTGGAAGAAAAAAAAAACTAACAAGAAAACAAAGCAAAAATAGACAAAAACAAAAACAAACCCAAATAAAAATAACAAAGACAAAAACAAAGTATGTTTATACTTATTTGAAAAATGAAATCACAGCGAAACATAAATGCTCAAACCGTAGTTTTTATGTTAAATTCTTTAGTCATCTTCGATTAGGTATTAAACAATGCAAATTTATTAATCACGATAAACGATAAAAATAATACGCACACACATACATTATATGTGTATATATATATATATATATATATATATATATATGTAGCGAGAATTTACAAAAAACAAAAGACGAAGACGGGTGCGTAAACAACAAACAGATGCATTAATTTAACGCTCGGGAAGTGAGAAAGCCTTTTACGTTTCGAGCCTACGCTCCTCCACAGAAAGGAACACAGAAATAAACCGGGAGAGAAATTAGAAAAAGCTTTAGTGGCTAGCGATCTATCATGGCGAATGCCGGGCAGAGAGGTCACACAGGAGAGCTAGAGAGAAGGGGAGATAATAAAGTGGTGGTGATCCCAAAACGAAGGTGCGCGTGCGTGTGTATGTGAGAGCATGTATGTGCGTGTGGAAGTGGGCTGGTGACATTGACGTGTGCGTGTGTGCATGTGTAGGTGTGTGGATGATGGTGTAGATGCTGGGAAGTGGTCAGTGCTAGTGTGTGCGGGGTGGTGTGATGCAGTGTAGTGTGGTATGGTGGTGTGTGGTGTAGTGGTGTGTGGTTTGGTGTGGTGGTATTGGGGTGTGGGGGAGGCGAGAGTAGGGGAAGCAAGGGTGCGGTCTAAGGGATGCGGTGTGGGTGGGATGGGATGTATAGGGATGGTGGAGTCGAAATGTGTAGGGGTGGGGTAACGAGGGAGGGTGTGACGAGGAAGGGAGACGTTTGAAGGGAGAAGGTGGGTAGGAGTGAAGAGAGGAAGTAGGTGCCAGAGCAAGAGAGGAGAGGTGGGTGGGAGGACGTAGGTGTGAGAGGAAGAGAGGAGAGAGGAGGAGGGCTAGATGAATGAGGGGAGGAGACTTGAGCCCATGTCGCGCAAAGGAGCGAAGACAGAAGATTAATCTCTGTTCACGGCGAAAACGGGAGTCCGGATGGCACCTGTGCAAGGACAATCCAAACACAGACAGGTATTGCAAAGAGTGACCGGTAGAGCGGAAATGGCACGAGACCTGGGTGTCATTGCCGAGTTGGATGTCTCGGAGGTGTTCCGCGAACTGGTCAGTCAAGCAGTGTCCCGTTTGACCGATGTATAGAGGACAGAGAGCAGGAGATGCAGTAGATGATGTTGCTAGAAGTGCAGGTGAAGGAGTCAATGATATATGATAGGGTCGATGATGGGTGCCATGAGTTGAGACTGAGTCTCAAAGTCATGGTTGTCACTGCAGAGCCTGCGTAGACGGAGGAATTGAGAATAGAGGATGGGGAGCTTGGTGTGTTTAGGGTGGGAGGAGGAGAAGTTGAGGTAAGAATGTGAGTCTGTGTGTTTGTAGTGGATGAAGGTGGTGAGAGTGGAGTGATGAATGCTGACCGAAATGTCGAGAAAGGCGACTGAGGTGTCGGAAATAGTGCAGAAGTGGAGGGCAGGATGGAAAGATTTGACAAAAGAGAAGAAAGAGTGTAGGTGTTCACGGGAGAGCGAGGTCGCACTGATACAGTCGTCAATATAACGACCGTATAGTTCAGGAGTTCTGTTCTGAAATGTATTTTATCCTTTATATACATTGTTCAGTATTTACGTGTTGAAAAAAAATTATCTTTTTACTTGTTCCATATATATATATATATATATATATATATATATATATATATATATATATATATATATATATATATATATATATATATATGCATGAACAATAAATAAATAAACGTGCGTGCTGTTATGATAGATCAGTGTGTGGCAAGTAAATTCAGTCTAATGTTTATATGTATATTTTCACTTTGTCAAAAGAAACTTTCCGAAATGTCGTCATTTGTTAAAAATGTATGACCTGACATTCTAATAGTCATAAGATTTGTTAACATTCCTAAATAGACTTTTTTCAGAATTACACAGTTCGTAGATTATATTTCTCTGTGTGTGTGGCTTGCATCTTTCATAGCCGTTATATTGGATAGCGAATGTAGTACTACATTCTTTCTATGTCCAAACAATTGGAAAATTTGATTACCTTTTTGCTATATTTCTGATTCGTTTAGAAAATACGAACATTCTTTTCTGCTTTAAAAGTTAACTCTACTGGTTTAGTCAGTTTACTTTAAATTACATTTTTTTTATCTGTTTACAACTACAACCTAATTTTAGGATGTTTTTATTAAATAATTCCTTACTACTGTGATTTACTGAGAATTTTTGTTGAATAAAATTATAGCATGTTTAACGAATGTAGATTTAAGTATTTGGCGAGAAAAGGATATGAACCAGATGATATTCTGACAGATTTTTCCTGTTAGATGAAGCAGGGAATTAAGTTCTGAAGCCGCTAATATCTAACATTAATGTATTAGAGAAAAAAATTAATGGTTCTTTTGCATGGATTTCTGACAAGGTTGTTGAAAATTAAGTAGGTATTTGGAATTTTTATTAATTTACCCTATATATTATACGGATGGCAAGTTCACATATCACTGCAATCAAACGATCCTATGCTGATGCTTAATGAGACTGATTTTAGCACAGAGTATTCTGTCAACACAAGCTCTCAGAAGAGAGAAAGAGAGAGAGAGAGAGAGAGAGAGAGAGAGAGATTTCCACTTCATCAGAGGTTATCAACTCACAAAAAGGGTAGTGGGGTGAAGCCAACCCGAAGTCCACAATTGACCTCATTCCTGTCGCATCAGTCGAACATACGGGAAATCGCACCACTAAGCGTCTTCACCTGAGTCTTACCTCCGGGAATGGCGTTATGTTTAATGAGGCATGACGCTATCTAAGAAAATATGTGTAATAAATTTACTCTACAATGAGGTATTGTCATCACATGTGCCACTTCATACGATTTTCCTATTTACAAATCATTTAAAAATGTGTTAATATCTTTAAACTGTAATTGTTTGAATCTGTTAAAGGACTAAAATATTTATTTATTGATTACATAAATGTATATTTTTAATAACGAATTAAAATTTTACATATTTCTTTTAATTGTTTACATCTATAAAAGCAAGATACACTCAAAATGTGTTTACATTAACCTTCTACATACACAAACGTATATGTTTATATGTTAGGTACACAAATGTACATGTTTAAACGTATATGTTCATATGTTACACATACAAACGTATATATTCAAACACAAACGTATATGTTTATATGTCACAAATAGAAACGCATATGCCAGTATGTTACACACACAAACGTATACGTCCACATGTTACGTATACAAACATATATTTTATATGATGTACATACAAATGTATATGTTCATACATTACTAATACAAACGTATGTGTTCATGTGTTTACAAAGGTTTGCATAGACAGCTTATTGAAATTGAGATTTAGATGTAGCAATGAAAATGTTTACCATTTTATTTATTACACTGAACAGGTGAGAAAATGATATCTGAAACTTTTACATATGTATACAGCATAATCCTTTCAGATGTCTACATTTCACAATGTGTTCATCGGCCGGCGCGCTATATCCATTGCCTTTGTGCTTGTGTGCAATTGTTCCTTTCTGACTACAAAAAGTACATTAATTGAATGCATCTACTGAATCCGTTCAACGTGTATTTCTAATTCGACATGCATTTAAAATTACTACTTCAGAATCATCAGACAATATCATCGTTTTTACACGTTTTCTTTTCCTATTTACAATACAGCTGCTTTTTGACTGAATCCAAATGACAATTTTAACAAGACTAGAGATTGTTACAATGTCAGTCATTACTTTCAAACTAAACACCAATATACCTTTGTTTTACCTCTTTGTATTTTTTTTTTTTTTTGACATTTTATTTTCTGTTTTAGTTAGCTACCAATCAAAACAACAAATATTGTTATTTTATGGAAAATACGAACTTGATGAACAAGAACACGAAAATGTACTCGTAGTATGTCTATAAATTATGAAAGATTGGTTGTGTAAAAGTTTAGATGAAGATTTTTCTGTATCTACCGCTAATATTTCGCAGCCTTCGCATTTTTCTGTTCAAGTCCTGGTTTTACCGTGAGATATCTTTTCGTTCGTTACCCCCTTTGTTGTTTCATAGAGCGTTTTCATCCTGTAGATTTAGTGGTCGCTCGTAACACTACGTTAATATATTTTCCAACTTTTATACTTTGGCAGCTCCCTGATCATCCAACGGATAGTAATTGTCTTTCATTTCTATAAAATTTTCTTTCATTGAAATACTCTTGTTTAGTTTGTACTGTCGCATAATTCTTGACACCTCTTCAAAGGGTGGTAGAAAAATAACTATGACAGCCATTACGAGAACCCACATTTGCGTGAAACTTACCCAGATTTTAAACTGTGTTTCATTCATCACTGAAAAACTCGCCATAATACCTGGGATAACTACTGCGAAAATAAAAATACAGGAAGTTCCACCTATATAAGCTATTAATTTGGCGGATCGGAAAGCCTGGTTCATTTGCTGAGATGTCGGTCTTTCGTTATATTCCATACCAGCAAGTTCTTCTCGGTAGTTTTGTTCCCAAGGATTTAAAGGATTATCAATGTTAAACAATTTTTGCCATTCCGCTTCTTTGGCTTCTTTTGAAACTATCTGATGTGTCAGTAGCGATGTTACAACGCAAAAGATCAAACTGACTGCAAAACTTGTTATTGTGCCAGCCAACAAGACATTGTCTTGAACTGTGTTGATCAAGAAATTTCCAAGACCTCCAGGGTAAGTAGAAGCTACTCCTAATGTGACAATGGTTCCACATAATAATCCCATCATACTTCCTGCAAATAGACAAAAGAGAAAATTTGAGTTAAAGCAACGAATTAGTATTGCATATGATGTAACTAAACGTAAGCAATGGTATTTGAATACTTGTCTTTTGTTGTTTTCTTTTTTTTTGTCACCTATATTCCTTTCCTAACTAGTTTGGATCACTTACATACATAGAGGAGAAAATAAGTGACCTGTTAACACTGGTTAACAAGAAAAGTTTTCTTCTGTTGTCAAAATATTTGGACCTGAACTAGTTTTTTTATACACAGAACCCACAAGTGACATCCCTTCACGTTAAGATATTAAGATACTGGACCCGCAGAATTTCGAGAAACAAAGCATAACATACAAAAAGCATAGAAACTGGTTTTTCACAACCAGAATATTTTCTTAAAATTTCACTGAAAAACTAGTAAAAATCTTAAAATATCTATATAGAAATTATATCATTGTTTATGCTTAATTTCTCATGAACTTGCGTTTGGATGACGCAGTTCCGGTTCGTTGATGGTTAACAAATAACACAAAAACAAATCAGATAAATAAATAAGTAAATAAATAAATTAATGAATATAAAACCGTGGCCACTATGGGCAAGTAGAAGAGCAAAATAACATTCAAACTAGATTAAATTAAATTAAATTAAGACAAGTAAAAACAAGTAAAAAATGAATGAGTATGTGAGTGCGTTAACTAAAGCAATATGACTAAGGGATATGATCTTAAAGAACGTAAAAAAATAAATTATTGTAAGATATATAAATAATTCTAGTAACCATCCCAAGCAAATAAAAGGAGCCCTACTTTAGAATATAAATAAAAGGATTTCAAACCTCTCCTCTAATCAAGAGATCTTTAATAAACACAAGAATAGGTATAACATAGCACTAAAAAATACAGGATATATAGAAAAAATTAAATACTCCCCCAGAAATACTATAGACGGTAGTAGGGATAGGACTAATACCATGAACTACAATAATGCATTTAATAACTATAATAATGCATTTAAAGCAAATAATAATAATAATAATAATATTAATAACAGAAATAATAGCGCCAATAATAAGGATAATAAGAAAATAGCTTATCTATAGATCCTAACAGTAAATGCGGAAACTGGAGTAAGCGGAAGCACAATAACTATAGAAGCCCAGATCAGGCAACCACTACCAGCCCCAATAATTTTGACAACTGCAACGGTACCAAGGATAAGTACAAAAATAACAATAGAAGTATTAGAAATATGAAAAACGACCCATAAATAATAATAAAAACAATAACAATAACAATAATAATAATAATAATAATAATAATAATAATAATAATAATAATAATAACAATAATAACAATAATTATAATAATAATGATAATGATGATGATGATGATGATGATGATGATGATGATGATGATGATGATAATAATAATAATAATAATAATAATAATAATAATATTAATAATAATAATAATAATAATAATAATAATAATAGAAATAAAAATAAAAGCAGAAACAATACACATAACAAAAAACTCAACAACGGAAAATGATACTGTCTGGTTAATCATCCCTTTTGCTATGCAAATTAAGAATAACATAGTCAAAACAATATTTAGATTAACTAATAAACATTTTATAAATGGCTGGATAGATTATAAAAAGGTTTACGAGATGTTGCCGCATTCGTGGATTATGGAAACACTCGAACATAGCCGAGAACGTGTGTGCACTGATTAAAAAGAACATGCCTAGTCGGAAAACATGTCTTTTCTGTAACAACCAGCACTTAGCTGAGGTAACAATAAAAAAAGGTATCTTCCAGGGAAATTTTTGTTCACTTTTGTTATTTGTTATAGCCTTGATCCCACTTTCTGTAGTCTTACTCAAAGTCAACGAGAAAGAATAGACCTTGTCTTAACCACGTTCTCTTCATGGATTATTTAAAACTGTTCGCAGAAATAGAGCCTGAAATGGAGAGGCCGGTTGAGACTGTGCAGATGTGCGGCAAGGATAGAGAGATGAAATTCGGTATTCAAAGAGCGCGGTCCTCACTTTGAAACGGGGGAAAAGAGCAGATTGTAGGGGTATAGAATTGCCAAACGGAGAGCGAATGGAAGACACGGATGATGATGGGCACAAATACATTGGAATCCTGGAGCTTGCAGAAAGAAATGAAAGACAAGGTCACCACTACATATTTGAAGCACCTCAAACTTCTCTTAAATTCAAAACTCAACGCAAAGAACCTTGTGAATGCCATCAACACATGGGCTGTATCTGTAGTTCGCTATAGTGTACCCATTCTGAAATGGACACAAGCGGGGATTAACCAACTCGACCGCACTACCCGAAAGACAATCACAATGCATAGTGCCCTCCACCCTAAGGCGAATATACACAGGCTCTACATGAAGAAGTGTAAAAGTGGACGTGGCCTGATTAACATACGGAAGTGAAAGAAGAAACAGGACAGAGTATTTGGTAAACAGTAAACAAGACTTGCTACAGAATGCTGCTAATACAGAAGGACACACCAGCAATGGACTTGAGAGTGCTAATGAATTCCAATCGCGAATAGCCAACGAGAGAGAATGGAATTACATGGTCAGTTCCACCGTGAAACTAACTTAAAAGACCAGGATGCATCATGAAGAAGACTGAAAGCCTAATCATCGCTGCCCAGGATCAAGCATTGAATACCAACTCAGTGAAAAGCCTTCTTCTTCTTCTTCTTCTTCTTCTTCTTCTTCTTCTTCTTCTTCTTCTTCTTCTTCTTCTTCTTCTTCTTCTTCTTCTTCTTCTTCTTCTTCTTACTATACATGTGTAATGCTAAAATTAGTGATTTGTAAATTCCCTACATTATTTAGTTTCGTTTTTCTAGAACAAAAATCTATTTCTCTCTTTTATTATACATGAACTACTGATGTTGAGCATGCAAATCTCCTTCAAACGTACATTGCCTCATTATTATTATTGCTATTGTTGTAATTTCAATTATACTTACCAGTTATGAGGCCTTTTCCAGTGGCTTTCACCCATAAGATTGACAAAAGTACTGGAGGAAAGTAAGGAATTGTAAGAATAGCACCAACATAAAATATCCAGTTAAGGTTGATACCAGACATAAACACCATCAGACCAAGAGGTATGATGCTTATGGTCACCCATACAATACACCAGTTTTTGAAGGCTATTAAATCATCTTGATATTCGCGATAAGAACCATGAGTGGGGCATTGGTACCGAAAACGAATTGGTTCTTTCTTAGCCCGAGCATTACGTGCTTCCAGATCATCTTTACAACGTGGACAGGCAGAAACTGTTAAGCATTTACAAGTCAGATTGTCATTCCGAGCTGTTGTACTACTTCCGCCGCCACCACTTCCACTTCCGTTTTGGTCGCACAGATCACCGTTTGTTTCCATTTTCACCTTGGTCTTCCCACACAGAACGCATTGGTTCCTCTTAAGGTTTCTCCTGTAAGAAAGAAATTAATATTAATCAATAAACTAGATCATTACAATAATACTTCAACACAATCTGGTTAATTTTGTTAATCAAGATTACTTATGCCTTTCTTCTTTCAGTTTCCATAGGATTAAACATGTTTTCAAGACGAAACTAAATTTTTAGCAGATGTGGTGTGAATGATTGTGATGTTTATTTATTCGTATCGCAACGAAATTCTCAAATTAATGCAAATGAGCTTTTCCAGCAGGTAATGAAAACTGCTTAACAAATTTGTTTCATCGAAAACTTATCGATGATGTTGATGAAAATAACGAGAATAACGATGACGATAATATGATGAGAAAGGGGTTTTGATACTCTAGAGTATTACCTTAATGGGGATGTCGGGGTGCCAATAACGTTTCGCAGGGAATATTCTTGATTTTTATGTTCTTTACCAGCATCGATCTATCAGATCTCAGATCGTGTCAACTGAGAAGTGTAAAATTTTCCCAACGTATCATATTTAGATGTATATATCTAAACCTACTGATATCCAAACATGCTACAATCTAAATCTGCTGTTACCTAAAGGTGCTTACTGCCGAGCTACAAAGGGATAACATTGTGCAACACGAATTATTGAAACCCTAAAGAATTCCTCTCAGCACATGGCTATGATGCTCCCCCACTACTCCTGCTCAGGATCAGAGATGTGCATATTGTCAGCCACTAAGGGACATGCTCAAGTGGTTATGGTCAAGCGACTGACAAGCAAATCTGTGGTACTGAGCAGAATATTTGCTATTATGATATTTTTGCTTCAGCAACTCAAAGTTGAATCTGTCTGAAATGTAATGGAAAATAGGTCAGTTTCAAAACATTGATGTCCAGGTCACAAGCAAAATTTGAAGAGAATAGTTGTCATTTCTTTAGTTTTCTAGAATAGAAGCAAGTAGGAAATAACACTTATTGACCAGAGACAAAATATAAAAAAATAAAAATAAAATTTTGTTACACGGTGTAATGAAACCTTCGTTACCATCACTGATCTGTGTTCAAACGAATGACATTTAACTCTAAAATGGCCCAGCCTGTCTGGCTTGAATTTGAACTAACAAGAGTGCAGCTTACAAATGTGAAAAAAAAAGAGGCAATGGCATTGATGCTTCTTTTATACTGCTATCAGATTATCCCATAAGTTTTGTCCGATTTTCCTTTTTTTTAAAAATTGAATGAAATTTAATAGTATTTTAGAATATCTAATGGAATTAAAAATTATTTTTATGCATTTGTGTACATTTAAATTAATTAAATATTATTTTACAGAGTAATAGCATTAAAATTTCTTTGATTAAAACCCTTTCTAACATGGAAGTATCCAAAGAACATTTGAGGCACATAATGCTTTATGAGTACAAAAAAGGAAACTTTGCAGCCGAAGCGACTCGAAACATACACTCAGTTTATGAGAAAGAATGCATGAATGAAAAAACTTGCAGAAGATGGTTTGCAAAATTCAGATGACTGAATGTTTACAAATATATCACTGGCAATTATTTTATTGAGTTCAGAGCGATCTAGCTTGAAGTTGATTTCCGCAGATTTGAATACTATAAAGTAAATATCCAACACTCTACTGTTTCTACCAAATAATTGGCCGGCATGTAAATACACATATTTCCAAACTCAACACAAGCCGAAAGGTATACACATCGAGTGGTATGTTGTGTAAATCTCATTTATGAGCCTTAACCAATGAAGAAGTTACATAAATAACTAAATAACAAACCGCTCTAGAAAACATCAAAGAAATAATGATATAAAGGATGGGCAGTAAAGTAATCTTAAATAGAATACCTGAATGGCTTAATGTAAGTTTGGTAAATATCGTACACGATAATAGAAGATACTGCCATAACTTCACCGGAACCTGTGGACATAAGAGCCATCGACCCCATGGTTAGAATCATGATGCCTCCGGCTTCTCCAAGGATTTTTTCTGCAATCATTGGCGTCACGAGACCTGTATTTAACAAAAATAATCACATCAACAGAATAATCACAAAAGCTATGTATATATACACTGTACAATGCTTACAGGTTGAATATATATATATATATATGTGTGGTTTAGGGAACTGGATTCCTTCGTTGTAATTCACGATATAGACGATAAATTCTATTTACATTCTTTTCTTTTTCTACTCTAGGCCCAAGGCTCGAAATTTTGGGGGAGGAGGCCAGTCGATTAGATCGAGCCCAGTACGCAACTGGTACTTAATTTATTGACCCCCGAAAGGATGAAAGGAAAATTCGACCTCGGTGGAATTTGAACTCAGAACGTAAAGACAGACGAAATACCGCTAAATATTTTTGCCCGGCGTGCTAAGGTTTCTGCCAGCTCGCCGCTTTACGATAAATTCTTTTTATATTATTTTATGTTATAATGTCTGCAAGCAAAATGTCTGAATCTATTGACTACGAAAAGATAAATTTGACCCTATGATACTTAAATTAAAGCTATAATTTTTTTGGCATCAAAATGTATAAACTTTTTGAAATCTGGTTTCAGACATCATATGATAAGTTACTCTATCATGACTTGTTTCAGAGACATAATTGACTGGCTGAAATTAGTTTATTCATTACGCCTGTTTTATAATGGTTTCTATTATAGGCACAAGGCCTGAAATTTTGGGATGGGTATAGTCAATTGCATCGACTCCATTGTTTCACTGGTACTTAATCTATCGACCCCGAAAGGATGAAAGGCAAAGTCAACCTGGGTAGATGCTTATTTTATAATACTTAGACAACTAATGATGTATATGTGGCATCTACGTCGCCTACAATATATATATATAATTCCAAGAGAGTTAGAGGTTGTAAATCCAACCAACTAAGGGATAATATCTATCCAATCTACTGCTGGTAGAAAACCCAATTATTAATACACAAGTGTTTTTTCATTGCATGGCAATTACACTACTGAATGTAATAAAAGGGTGAGGGTAAACAATTTTTTACCCTTAATTTATACAGCAATAAGAAAATGGAGGGGATCAAGAGGTGGTATTCATCAACTTTTAGACATTATATTATGTCCATTTATTTATCTTAAAAAAAAACACACTTATAACAATATAACAATATACATACATGTATAACATATTATGCTTTACATATATAATATATAAAAATACCAGTAATTATTAAAATATAAAACATAGAGCATAGAAAGTAGGATAGTATCTTACAGAGGTTTCAGCCAAGAGGCCTTAGTACCCTACTCTACTTCCATCCCTTCAGTGAACTGAAGTATTTAGTATTATCTATTTGGAAGTAGATTGGGGTACTAAGGCCTCTTGACTTTGGTATTATCTACCAAATACTTCAGTTTACTGCAGGGATGGAAGTAGAGTAGGGTACTAAGGCCTCTTGACTGAAACAGCTGTAAGATACTATCCTACTTTCTATGCTCTGCGTTTTATATTTTAATAATTACTGGTATTTTTATATATTATATATGTAAGGCATAGTATGTTATACATGTATGTATATTGTTATATTGTTATAAGTGTGTTTTTAAATAGACGTAATATAATGTCTAAAAGTTGATGAATACCACCTCTTGATCTCTTCCATTTTCTTATTGCTATATATATATATATATAATTTATATTATTATATGATTGAACGCCACGCATCCTCTTCCAAGTAAGTTTTATCTTAATAATTCTCATGCGCACTCTATACGATCTTTTTACTCTTTCGTTTTTCTCTTTTTTTCTCGCTCTTATTGTTTTACCTCCTCTTCTCCAACTATTCTATCCTATTACTATGTCAACCTCTCTCCCTCAATCTTCTCCCTTGCTCACGTGGCTTCCACGTGACCATCGGCCATCTTTCTTTCTTTCTCTTCGTTGTAGCTGGAACAAGGAAGACGTGTTCTTGTTTGTCTCCTGTCCTAGCTTGATTTACACGTTCGCTACCACAACCTGATTTAGGCTTAGCAGCCCTTCCTGTTTGTTTTCACTGTCCTGTTTGTGTTACCAATTTTGAGCCTCCGCAAAATCCCAAATTTTATTTAATTTGTTTTGCGGGAGCAACTGTTTTATCGAAAGCATATATTGTTGTTAAATGCTCGAAATACGAGACTAGAAAAACAGCCAACAACTGATGAAGGGTCGTTCTTTATGTTTGTTTTGTTTCCCATTTGTGCCTTTTGTAGTTCGAAAGAATAGTTCATGTTCCTGTACTCGTGCTTCGTATTTTTGTTGTACACGTTTCGTGACGTCTTGTACTCACTTATGCATATATATGCGTATAGATGTACATATGTACATATGTACATATACGTATGTATATATGCATATATATATATATATATATATATATATATATATATATTATGTACCTGTCATAGATTTTACATTACCTAAACGAAGTTAGAAATTTCTTAACCAAGCAGAAATAGAAACTATGATAAAACCGATTTGCAGAGGACTTTATAGAATTTAACTGTATGCGGCTTTAGTAGATCCTCTGCGTGTTGAGTCGGTTTGCTAGAAGTAGCAGCGACATTCTCCCAAATCACACTCAAGATTCTTAAATAAGTATGACATTTGGACAAAGTTGTCCATACATTAAAAAAAAAAAAAGATGGACGATACAAGGAATATCTTTGATCATAAATCTGCTTGGGTTAAACAGTAATAATAATTTGATGTGACATTTACAATTATCTAAGGCAATAAGGGAATTTTTCTGCAGTTGAGAGTTTAACATTTCACTAACTTGTAAATCGAGCTTGGAATTTTCTTTTTCCTTTTTTTTTTTTTACCCTTTTTCTTTTTTTTCCTCCTTTTTTCTTTTTTCCATTTTGCTTTCCTTCCCCCTTTTTCTTCCCTTTTCCCCCCTCTTTGCTTAGATTTTTGCACTGCTCGGATCTCGGTTTCCTTAATCCGGCGGCCATCACTTCATCGGTATTGCAACTCCGTTTCCCATCAATTTTCGGGATGCCAGTCAATTTCTCGTCACTACCAGGGAAAGCCGATGTCCTCGTTGTCGAACGGTGCTCCAGTCTCCGACTGTGCGTCTCATCCCCAACCCCACTGGGAGCTACCTGCAGTACACGTGTCTCCACCAATAGGTAGGAAAGAGGCGGGAACTGTTCAAGATGTGGTTATTTCCATCATCTCTCTTGCATCAGTCTGACACGACGGGACTCGAATGTGTTCACAATGTGGAGATGCAGCAGCTGCAACCTCCTCTCAGCCGCGAGGCAGTGGCCATCTACCACATCTTCAGGTTAAATTGTATGCTTGCCTGATGCTCAGCCCTCGCTGGTCAACATCACCCGGCTCAGGAGGCTTCGTAAGTTTCCCCTTAAGATCCCGAAAACGGCCCGGGTGCTGGTAGCTGATACCTTTGCATCCTCAACCGAGAATGCTATAGAATATGGTCAACGTGTTTTATTTTGCTCTGCACATTCTTGGTCTCCCCAACACCGTCGCCAATCGAGGTCCCTTTGGACAACGGTCTTAATCAGAGCCAACATTTCATCCTTCGGGCAGGTGCCCATACCTAGCGTGTTCAAATATATTGCGCTCCGCTCATTCGCGCGCCCAAAGTCCTCCACCCTTGATACTGGTTCAAAGTATTTATGCGAGCGGATAAACGCCAAACTTATCGAGGGCGATGTCTCGGCAGCTGTCAGAGTAGTCGCCTATGATGACATCGTCTTCTACCCTACTGAAGAGGTCCTGACTATCCTCCAACTCAAACATCCTGAGTAACCTGCACACCTCAGACCCTACAATCAGGCACCATACGCGGTCTCCGTGAAAGACATCCTCTCTATTCTGAGGTCTTTCTCTGCCGGTAGCTGCGGAGGCGTCGATGGTCTCCGACTCAGCCACCTCGAGACTAGCTGTCTCCACTTAGTGCTGAAACCGGGCGCCACCTTCTGAGCGCAATAATGGGTCTCATTAACAAATTCATTAACGGTACCCTGGAACCTTACCCCCGAGGATTCTTCTTTTCAGCCCGCCTAATCGCTTTCAGGATGAAGGACAGAGGTATACACCTCATTGTTGTGGGCAATGTCTTCCGGAGTTTCGCTGCCAAAGTTCACCTGCAGTTCTATCGCACGCAAGCAAAGTGAGGAATTCAACCCAGTACAGCTGGAGGTCAGCGTAGCCAGCGAACACGAAGGATGTTGCTAGACAGTTATTCAATGACTATCCTCTTGATCCGACTGTCCTCCTGAGCTTACCTTCCGTACGGAGCTCCGGGTACGCTCCTCACCTCAGATAAGGTCATATCATCTTCGACTGGTGTTCAATAGAGCGATCCATTCTATTCGCTCTCAGGGTGAGCAACATTGCTCGGAACATCACAGATTCTCTCAACGTCTGGTACCTCAAAGATGCAATAATAGGTGGGGTGGTAGAGAATGTCTACCACGATCTCCGATCAGTGGTTCCCGCTCTAGCGAGAATCGGCCTCGGGGTAAACTCGTTCAAATTAGAGATCATGAACGTCAACTACGACGCAGATGGCTTCGCAGCCTCTGTCTCAGACGTACGCCCACTTCTTTGCCAGATACAGGTGGCCTCGAAAGAGGACGTCCTTATCCCCGGTTCGCCGATCCTTCCGTTGCCATTCGCTCCACCCTCAGGTCTAAGTTTCACTCGCTTGAAAGTTAGACAAACAGACTGAATGTGATCGACGCCCACCCAGCGCTGTTCCTGTTAAGGAACTGCTTCTCCATGTCGAAACTATTGTATACCCTTCGCAGTGTTCCTTACTACAACCACGTATCCCTCCTCACAGATCTCGACGCCGGAATCCAACGGGTCTCCGAAGCGATATGCTATGTTCGTTTCGACGACAGTGGATGGCAACAGGCCAACTTACTCACCAAATGTGCTGGCCTCGGCCTTCGATCTCCGCTCTCACCGGCACTGCCGGTTTTTCTATCGTCGGTGACATCTTGCCGTGTCATGATCAACAGGGTTCTCTGCAAAACAACTGAACCTACGGTGACTGGGGAGTGCGAGGTGGCCTACGCCAAATGGAGCCAGCTCGGGCTGCGCCTTGCTGACACCTATTCTCCTCTCCTCTCCTCTCAGTGGATGTCCGGTTCTCTCAAAAGAAATGAGATGCCTCCCAGTGTAGCATGATCTCGGATGAGTTAGTGCGCTGACTTGACTAGCATCGTCTGACATGTTCCTGCTCAGCCTCCGAGCGTCAGAACCTGGCTCAATGCAGTACATTACTCGAAACTGAGACTCAGACTGATAGTAACTATCTGCGCATCGGCGTTTCCCTAAGGCTTGGCTTCCAGAACTTTGAGCCTCAGAAATGCCGCTGTGGATTCATCGTGGATTCTTTCCGCTTGCCACAGATTGTCATGCCATCATAGTGCTGGCCACCTTCTACGTGAAACTCTGAGTAACAGCTTTTGTGATATTTTTGCTGCTTTTTAATAAAGCATCTTACTCTACCTCTGGTATTCGAGTACTATTTTTTCCACCTTGTTTTGCATTTATTTGCTTTCTCTCGTATATATGTATATTACGACTGAGTGGACAAATGAAAGAAAAGGGCACTCAATACATTTAGTAGGTGTTACTTGTATCATTTAAAACAGTTTGATGCGGCACCATGCGACTGAAAGTTTCGCAGACCCTAACAGAATCCCGTCTCTTTCAGTCTTTAGATTACCGGATGGAGAAATACAGAAGTCCATCTTGGACTTCCTGTATTTCTCAATCTGATTATCTAAAACCTGAAAGAGACGGAATTCTGTTGGAGGCTGCGAAACATTTAATCGCGTGTAGCTGTTTTAAATAACGCACACACACACACGTATATAGATATAGTAATATAGTATATATATATATATATATATATATATATATATATGTATGTATACACACACACACACACACACACACACACACACACACACACACACACACACACACACACACACATACACACACACATATCTTATCCGAAATGTATAGTATTAAATATCCATCACGGCTGATCTTACCAATCGGTTTCTCTGATGAGCGTAAAGTTATATAAACGGATTGTTACCTATCACTCCATTGTATTCTTTACGCGAAACCGATTGGTAAGATCAGCCGTGATGAATATTTAATATACCCACTCTACTGACACTGCATCTTTTCCCTGACTTAGGGTCTTTTAGACGACTCATGCACGTATGTGTGTGTGTGTGTGTGTGTGTGTGTGTGTGTGTGTGTGTGCATTTGTGTGTGAGTGCGCGTATATGTGTCTTCGTGTTTGTTACCTCTACTTGACAACTAGTTTTGGATAGTTTATGTCCCGGCTCGGTTAAAGACAGCAATTTACAAATAAGTACTAAGTCGATTGTTCGACTAAGCACTTCAAAGTGGCATCCCAGCATGGCCGCGGTCCAATGACTGAAATAAATAAAAGAAAGAGATAAAAGAATGATTGAGATCACAAACCTTCATCAATTTCGGCAACTGAAAGCATATGCGTTCCATTTTTTGAGCTGAGAGCAAGATAAGCCATTCCGGTGGTTGTAGCCATACAGGCTGGGACGGAGAACCACATAAAACCAGCTAATATAAATCCCCATACTCCTTGGGCAGGTTTAGCGGCGATACGACTTTGCCAAGAGGCCTGGTCGCAGAAAGTTACGGCAGACGAGACAAAAATTTCAATGACACCATATAAAAGAGCCACAGATGACCGAAATGTTAAAAAGCTGTTTTGTTCGTTGGCTTCAGGACCCTGAAATAATAATAATAATAATAACAACAACAACAACAACAACAACAACAACAACAACAACAACAACAACAACAACAACAACAATAATAATAATAATAATAATAATAATAATAATAACGATAATAATAATAATAATAATAATAACAATAATAATAATAATAATAATAATAATAATAATAATAATAATAATAATAATAACAATAATAATAATAACGATAATAATAATAATAATAATAATAATAACAACATGAAAAGCTCTGCGCTGAATAACAACATGGATGTGCTACACCGGGCTCTCCAGTCAAAGACAAATCTAATCTAATAGCATCGGTGGAATGGGATAAAGGAACCTGTGGAAGACTTGAAGGAAGCCGTCTTTTAACGAAAATAATCTAAAAAAAACGAAATTTTACTGCCATACAAAGCACAGTTTCTCCTATGCACGATGTGTCAGTGGAACATATGCGAAACACGCGAAATCAATACAAATTATAGAATATAAATGGAACAAAACAGTAAGTACATAAATTGAGTAATTACGCATACACTCGAATGTCTACACAGTTTTATATACATTTTAATACCCATAGGACTACATATACATCCCAATGTTTACAGAACTACTTGAAATTTACAGGACACATATACATGCATATGAAAACGCGTGTCACAAACGAAGTAAAAACAGTAAAAATTTATTTTTCGAACTAATACAGAGTGAACAATTTATAAGTTTAAAAACACCACAAAAAAACTATGCCCAGAGAGAACTCTATCAACAAAAAAAAAAAAACAGACGAATGCAGATCTGTTAGCCTTAAGAAGCTACTCCGCCTCCAAGTTCTCTGCGGTGTTGTCTCAAAAAATTAACCCTAAACAGTCAGATCCATCCCCTAATGCCAACGTCTAAGCTCGCCATGTCTCAATGATAACAAAGCAAAATACAAACCGAATCGGTCATTACCCGGAACACCAAGGATCGTGTAGTCGAATGATGAACCAGATTTATTACGAAAAATCAGCTACTGGTTCAAATCTTCCCGAAACACAGGAGATAGAAGTACCTCACAACCGGAATATTCCAACAGATGGCCATCCAGGCTCATCATCAAATAAATAAAAGCAAAAGAATGAAAAATGATCTAGGGAAGATAAAGAAGTTCTTACGGCCTTCTATCATGCTACATATTTCCCCACAAATAGATTTAATACTGTAGAAACCTACTTAAACTGGAGACAGAAACACCGTGAAGTAAGACCCTACATAGACAGTAACAAACTTGCCAACGCCAGAAGAAACATTATGAAAAAGAAATTACTAACTGAATTAGAGATTGACCAAATTAAACGATCAGTAATGAATGAAAGGAACGAAGTTTCTGTTAAAGAAGATACTACAGAGGAAATAATTATAGACCAGCCCAGGGCTGATAAAAATGCAAAATGATTGAAAGAGTTAATGTAACTGATAAGCAAAGTGAAATACTCTCTGAACTAACCATAAACACGAAGGCAGATGAAAATCAAATAGATGAAGAAAGTCACACAGAAAATGACCCAACAGAGCTACATGATCTAAAAAATCAAATCATGATTGAATGGCTGAAAATTAAAACATTTATAATTATAAACATTTACTGAAAGCCTCACAAGCAAATAAAAACGGAGAGGATCTTACCTTTAAGCATATGATTGCATCATACATAGTCTCCATGCTACCGATGGCCGAATATCTTTCATCACTCACAAAGAAGATCTTCGCTACAAATATGATAAGCAGCACGAAGACCAGGCAGGCGTTAAAGTAGGATACGTAGAATGTTGTACCTAGCCCTCCTATGAGAGAGTAAGAACCAAACAGTGTAGCCATGATGATTACTGAAAACTCATCAGAAGCATCCTTCGTCAGAGACTTGATTGTTGCTTGACCAGCCAAAATAACACCAATTGTGATGATCAGATTTGTCATTAAAGCAAAAACGCAAAAAACTGCGTGGGCAGCACGGCCGTATCTGGCATACATCACCTGCAAGAAAAGAATGAAATATAAAATTCTTAAGCATGCAAAGATATTAGATACGTGTGCACAAATTTGCATATGTGCCTACTTACATATACTTACACGCACATACATAAATAAATGTATTAGAAACAATTTTTGATGCAATCACAATATTTGAGAAAAAGAAAAGATTTTATTACATTAAAGATTATTAATTTTATATATTTGCCAACAAAATGTGGCGGTCCTATAGAGGACGGTGCTACTGTTGTTTTTAGCTCCAGGAAGACATCTCCACCAGCTGTCCAACGAAACACAGTCTGTGTCCGATTAGGGTAAAGTTAGGGACGAATGATAAAGATGTAAAGAATGAAACAGAAAGTGAGTGAATATAATGTCAAAAACTAATAATGAAAAATTATAAAGGTGGAAAAGAATCTACACACTAGCGCATTAAAATTTGCTATGAACTATAAGCATCATAGAAAGGAAAGAAATAGAAACTAATTCCCACGCAAGAAAGACTTAGTTTTAGATAAAAACACTATCAAGTCAAAGAAATCCGAGTCAGAAGGCGTCTTTTATGTTAATATGTATGCATATGACAGTGCAGATCTATGCGACATTATGCGACAACGCATCTTGGACACATTCACCAAAAAATTCGATCGGCAGACTTAGAGTTTGTAGAGACGACAGTCAAGCTATATTTAGAGATATAAACATACATATCTTAGATAAACTTAGGAAAGAAATAATGTAAACATTTAACACTTTCAGGCATATAGCACTTTCACTAATCGAGATTTCTTTGATGCTAACCTACCTTAGCTATCAGCCATTATATCAACCATTATATACCCTTTGACAATATAATTAAAACAAATTTACACGAGCAAATGATCTTGCCATGCAGAAGCACCATTAAAAGCTCTAGTAAATAATATGACTAGAAGACTATCTAGTTTCCCATCCAAGAGGGAAATATTCGTAACGCCGTACCATTCTACGAAACGGCCTTAGAAGCAAGCAGATTCAAAGAGAAGCTGACACATCCAATATACTCCATAAAAATAAATCATAGAATGAAGGTGTGTGATTTTATAGTTTACATACTTATTTTCAATTAACGGTATGTCAAGCATAACGAAAACATTTTAGCATTAGTAGATAAATCCCTCTCTACACGCCACAAATACAGAAATATATCTAACTAAGATGACTTAACCATCTGTTTCAGTTCAACCACTAACATAAAAAAAACTCCAAACATGAACCCTGAGGAACAATATCGAAATCCCATGCCACTTCAGAAACTCGACCATATGACTATTAAACATATTCTGCAACGTACAAGCAGTTGTATACGAAGCTGAAGTTATCTCCAGTGGACCTACCACCAATACTGAACAAAATCGGTATATAGGTGGCATGAAAAAAGGCAATTTCAACCACACTACTACGTTTTGATATACTGGAAAGAAAGCACAAACCTACTCGTATAAATTCGCTTCTGAGTATTAAGAGATAGTGACAATTATAAAGTAGAGAATATCAAAAGGGTCTGAATTATGTAAAAAAATGCGAATAAAGAATAATGTATTTGCAAAGCTGTGAAGAGTCTCATTCTCTGCAAGGGGATACTGAAAAGTTCCTGGTTTTCCGGGTATCACGAAAGGCCTGGTTGGAGGCCCAACCTTCCGGGTTCTTTCACGGGGCTTAGAAAAACTGAAGGACTGTGTGTGAATCTGAAAGGAGAATATGTTGAGTAAAATCATAACTATCTGATCCTCGTGTATTTTGTTTTATCTGAAGTCAGGAACTTTACAGTATCCTCTCGTACACACATCCAACATATACTCAAATACAAGATGTGAGATATTTAGTAAACGTATCAAGAAACAATGGAATACTGGAACTATAACTGCAACTACCACTGTCACTATACCAAAGACAGCAATACGCCATACAACATAGCAAAAGGACTTACAGAACACTCCAACAATGAGCTTATCTATTCCCACAGAATTGTACCATCATTTTCCATTTTCCATCCTACCATTTTACCCCTTTTCATTTCCCCAATCCTTTACTCAATCTTTTAAAATACTCAATCCTTTAAAACTTTTAATCTTTTATTGTTTCTTCCTTTACATCTTTATCGTCGCCTTTATCCCTTTCAGTTCTTCCGCTACTTCCCTTTCACATCTCACATAAACTTGTAAACAAATATCACTCCCTTACTCCCACTGATTCCGGTATTTCTCATCTTGCCAACGCTTCCTCCCTTTTTTATGCCTTCTTAACGTCTATATATTCTATACTATTTTTGGTATATTCCATTACACACACACACGCACACGCATACTATTACAAATTTGGGATTTTACCAATAGAACTGCAACTCCTATTTCAGGATAACCTTATTGTATGAAATACACATAGAAAGTTATATCAAATAAAACAGTATAAGCATTTAAAAAACCTACTATAAAAACAATAAAATTATTTGAAAAATATTTGAAAAAATCTATATAACTTACCTGTTATTATTCTGTGGGGAAAGAAGATATTAATAATCAACGCTACACGTATTTCTGCGCTGGTGGGGAATTTATAAAGGCTATACCTAATACATAAATCCACCAGTGCGTCCTCAGGCTATTTATCTTATTGTTATTATTATTAACGGATCAGAGTTAAAAATACATATTATAAGTCATATTAAATAGAAAATTAAGAATATGAATACAAACATAATAAGATAAAAATATAATAAAAATATATAAATTACAAATATATTAAAAAAAAAAAAAAAAAAAAAAAAAAATATTAAACACCTAAAACTACAATACCGATATATATAGAAAATGCTAAACCTAAGGAAACCCTCAACGACTATATTATAAACACATAAAATCCTGCAACCTATCTATTGGGTTGGCAACTAAGTTCCCACGGTTTTTAAAATTTAAATTTTTTAAAAGGTTTAATAAAAAATAGCAACTGATTAATCAATAATGTATTCACCCTTGTTGTTTACAACTTCTTCCCAACGTTCAACAAGATTTTCAATACCTCGTTGGTAGAAATCACCCGATTTCTACTCGAAAAATTGATCCAACCAAGCCCTCAATTCTGCATCAGTATTGAACGAAACTTCGCGCATAGAATTTGAAAGAGATGGAAATAGGTGGAAATCCGTTGGTGCCAAATTAGGAGAGTACGGCGGGTGTGGCAGCACTTCCCAGCCATGCGTTTGAATGGCTTCTTTGGTCATATTGGCGATATGAGGGCGGGAGTTGTCGTGCAGCAGAAGAACTCCATGCTGCCGATTAGGTATTTTCTCTTGAATAGCCGTGTTGAGTCGTTCCATCTGTTGAACATATAGTTCCGTGTTGACCGTTTGGTTCCGTTCAAGCAATTCGTAATGGATGATTCCTTCCCAATCCCACCATACGCACAACATCGTTTTACGCGGATGAAGATGTTGCTTCATGCGCGCTGTCGCTTGTTTACCGGGGCTAAGCCATTCCTTACGCTGCTTCATATTGATGTGCAGGTACCATTTTTCGTGGCCAGTAGCGAATCGGTAAAGAAATCGTTGCTTGTGTCCATGAGTTGAGCGGTGACGAGCAAGCAAACCAGCGGAGATTGTGGCTCGTTGATTTTTGTTGTTGTCACTTAAAGCATGCGGAACCCATGCTTCATACTTCTGAACCTTTCCCTTCGAGTGAAAATGCTTCTCTATAGCAGTGTGGAAGAATTCCATTTTCTCTGCCAGTTCCCTTGTCGTCTGACGAAAATTTTCGTGCAAAAGTTGGTTTAATCGCTCTTCATCGAACTCAACTGGACGGCCAGAACGAAGTGCGTCTTTGAGGTTAAAATTTCCATTTTTGAACTTCGCATACCAATCACGAGCGGTTCTTTCAGCTATGGCACCCTCTCCATACACAGCACAAATGTCGCGAGTAGCTTTTACGGCCTTAGAACCTGATTAAAAGCAAAAAGAAGGAGGTGCCGAAAATGCTTGTTTTTCTTAACTTGACATTCCATTTTAATGATCTGAAAATAAACAAAAATTAACTAAAATTAACTAGAAAAAAAAACGACAACAACATAGATTCCAAAATTATTCAAAAATAGAATTTTCGGAAAAAATAGATTCCAAAACTTAAAAACGCAATAAATTCCAAAATTAAAAAAAAACGGCGGGAACTGAGTTGCCAACCCAATATATAAACATTACGGGAATTAATAATTTAGTGTAAGATTTACCCCTATCTATACAAGTATAAATTACTACTTTTTATGTCAAACGTAAGTTAATAGTATTTAAAAAGATTATTTAGTAAAAACCACTATATACATTATAAATTTATTGAATAAAACTAGTAAAAAATCTATTAAAAAATTAACAAAGGAAGAATACTTATCGACATAATGTTTACTCCTCATTCTTTAAGTTTAGCATTTTCTATATATATCGGTATTGTAATTCTAGGTGTTTATTTTTTTAATTTAAAAAATTAAAAAAAATTGTTTAATATTTTAATTTAGAAAAAAATATATTTGTAGTTTATACATTTTTATTTTATTATATTTGTATTCATATTCTTATTTTTCTATTTAATATGACTTATAGTACGTATTTTTAACTTTGATCCGTTAATAGTAATAACAATAAGATAAATAGCCTGAGGACACACTGGTGGATTTATGTATTAGGTATAGCCTTTATAAACTCCCCACCAGCGCAGAAACACGTGTAGCGTTGATTAAAAATATCTTCTTTCCCCACAGAATAATAACAGTTAAGTTATATAGATTTTTTCAAATATTTTTCAAATAATTTTATTGTATTTTGTAGTAGTTTTTTTTTTAAATGCTTATACTATTTTATTGGATATAACTTTCTATGTGTATTTCATACAATAAGGTTATCCTGAAATAGGAGTTGCAGTTCTATTGGTAAAATCCCAAATTTGTAATAATATGCGTGTGTGTGTGTGTGTGTGTGTGTGTGTAATGGGATATACCAAAAATAGTATAGAATATATAAATGATACTGCTTACATTGCAATAGTAAATGCCCTGATAACCTAGAATACTTATTATTTCCTAAGATTTTAAACACAGACACACACACACACACACACACACACACACACACACACAAACACACACACAATGGGATATATATATTCGCCATGCTTGACCGCTAAATCTACAATTTTTAAAAATTCTTTCTCTGTTTATTTTCTCTTATTCCTTTCTGTTGAAGAGCGTAGGCTAATACACCTGCTTGTTGTTCATACACCTGTCTTTGTCTTTTGTTATTCTATAAATTTCAACTATATATATATATATATATATCGTCAAACTCACACATACATACACTTTGGTCTCCTATATGTAAGTACATATATATATCTAAATTTTGTACGAATACCTTATTCTTTCTTTCTTTATTTCTATCAGTCCCTTCACACTTATTTCGTTCTTTCCACTCTTCTTTCTTTCGTTCCCCTCTCTCACATTTCCTGGCTTTCTCTTTATTCTCACCTTCCCTCCTCTTTCACTTCACTCTGTCCCTTTTCTTTTTTTCACGTCCCTCCCTAATTCTTCTATCCCTCTGCCTCTACCTCTCTCCTCTCTCTAAACTTGACCGGTGTTCGGCCAAGTCTGACCTTTCTTTCTTGGTTCGACTACCATCGGTGCCACATCTATATTCCTCCCCATGCCTCATCTCTTATGTCCTTGCCGTAAAGCTTCACTTTCACACACGCCAGCTTAATTCATTTCGTCCTTAGTCGAAAGACACCTGTTGTCAATTTGCATTTGCGTACTAGTTCTCCGTTTTTTCCCCGTCCTTGTTTTCGTATACATTCGCTGCTTGCTTCCAAGGAATGTAGTGCTCTTAGCTTAGCTTTTTCGTTGGGGCTGGTCAGATTGGAACAATCTCGAGTATAACCAGCCGAAATTACAAAGATAATCTAGAACTCGACTGAGGAAAGAAAACTCCGAATGACTCGTCCTTGTTTTTTCTTGTCTCTTTTTGTATCATCTGTCTGGATGCTTTGCATTCTTGTCCCACTTTTTGTATTCCTTTATATATATATATATATATATATATATATATATATATATATATATATATATATATATATATATATATATATACATACGTGTATGTATATATATTGTATTGTGAGTTTGTGTGTGCGCGTATGCCTATGTATGTTTGCATACATTAATCCATCCACCCATCCATCCACCCAGCCAGACAGCCAGACAGCCAACGAGCCATCTATGCACACACACATACACATATGTGTGTCTGTGTGTGTATTTGTGTGTGTGTGTGTGTGTGTGTGCAAAGGTATGCATTCCTACATACACACTCAATTATGTATATCATACTTTTACAAGAAGAGAGCGTCTTCGAAGTTCCTGCCTGCTATCCCTCGTCAACCTGCGATCCTTCATCAGACTTCGAAGTCACTCATCTTCGTGTAAACGTATGGTAAATATGTAATGTATAAAAGGTATTGGGTACTGATTCTTTTAAGTCTATCCACTAATGTTCAAAATCAT